>NC_057802.1:34308937-34338710 GCF_018294505.1 Triticum aestivum
GACGGCAAAGAGGTGGGGCGTTAAGTTTTTTTCAAACGGGCGGGGGGTGGGTCCACCTCCCTCTTTGCCGTCCGCCAGCGGACGGCAAAGATTCTTTCCCGTCTGCTAGCAGACGGCAAAGAGCTGGCAGATGGCAAAGAGCTTCTTTGCCGTCTGCCATTTCTTTGTCGTCCGCTTTTTGGTAGCTGATGGCAAAGAGCTTCTTTGCCGTCAGCTAGTGTTAGATGCTACGGTGATACGAGCTTCGAGGTCTTTAGATATGGGATCCAAGGGCATCTGAGTGGTTTTTGTACAAATTGTGTGTAATTCTCAAACTCATTAAGGTTTCCTGTAAAAATACTAAGACATCCTGTGAGCTGCTGATGTGACCATGCTATCATCAAATTTTGATGTTACTCAAGCTAAAATTGTTAAAGCAGTGAACACAAATTTAATTTACAAGTTATATTACAATGTGGGTGCATAAGAGAAGAAGGCGAGCATCAATGACATTGTTGCCAGGAAGGTCGTTCATATGTCTAATCTACGATGAGGTAGAGATGGAAAGATACGCTTGATATGTGGACCTGGGTTTGCGGACGTGGCGAAAGTAGACTACTTAAAACATAATCAGATATATCATCGTGTCATGCATGTACATGAATTATGCGAAAATAGAGCTAAAGGTCAAGCACATCAAATATTGCCAAAAATGTTTGTCACGTATCAAGGAGACCACCGGACAATCAACAAAAACCCAGCGCCCGTCAAGGTGGTTCCAAACTTCCGTACACCTCCAGTAAATATCAGGATTGGACGTTTCATTTTAAAACTGCATGCATGCAGTTAATACTTTAGAGGATCTGCGTGCAACTAATGTTGAGAGGATCTTTTTTGGTAGTGGTCGTGAGCCTTCTAATTAAATTCTAGAGATATAGATAGCAGTAATAGTTTTTCCTTCTACTGGTACGTAAGTTCCTGGGAGTCCAGGTTGTGCAGCCCTTAGGCCATGTGCGTGCACCAGCCTAGATAAATGCCTTACGTCCATGTAATTGAGATCAGTTTTGAATTTATTTGTGAGTTATGAACAACACAGTAAAACGTGCAGGTTTTGGGCGACCATATCTTGTGTATCATTTGTGATTTTCCCATCGTGAAAATTTGCTAGCGAGAGAGGCTTGATCATCACATCGACGCCTACATGATGATCCAAGGGGATAATTATTTTTGTTCGTGTATTTTTGTATGCGGGTGAAAAATATTCTTGGAGGTTGCGAGGACTCCGAGGAGGAACAGGGGGACGGACTGTTAATCAAGCATCGTCGTGAAAGATCGGGCCATCTACGCGCGTGAATTACCGTCTCGCTTGTCCGTGCCTCATCAAGTGGTATTCCGAGCTAAGGTTAGTCACGGCGATTCAATTTGCAATATCGTCTGCGGAGGCGAGCAATAACATATTGAGAAAGAACATATTGATGGAGGAGGAAGGCATTGGCAAAGTCATTCTTTTTCACACTCGTTGCATTGTGAACGAATGACGTGTCAATCTGACAATCGATGAGAGTACTGCAGTCAATATGGTGAGCATCGAGGTGGTGGAAAAATTGGGGCTGAAGATGACACCCTCTTGAGAGACCATACACACTGAAGTGGTTCGAAAGTGAAATCCAAATTACGCACCAGATTTTGCTAATTTTTACTTTGGGGAAATATTGTTTTGCGGAATTTTTTCATGTTTGTCCTGTACCCATGGTGTCGTGTCATCTGCTACTTGGGAACCCATGGTGCAAACATGTTGGGGCTGTTCGGAATTCCAAGAAAAATAGTTACTCTGTATCTTGGAAGGGCCAACAAATCTGTTTTATTCCCATGCCAACAGATGTGTTTAGTGCAGTCTGGAAAAATCGTTCGCTAAAAAGAAGAGAGCAACATGAAGAAAGAAAGGAAAAAGTCGTTGCACCGACAGAGGGCTGAATCTTTTGGTAAAGAAGGTACAAGACGGTGATGCGAAAGGCCAGCGATGGAGTGTATTTAAAACACAGTGCAAAATCAAAGACCGTACATGCAAGATGATCATTGATGGTGGTAGCTTCACCAACGCCATTAGGAAAGACCTAGTGCAAACTTTGGGCTTGTCTATGTGGCAGTATCCGCATCCGTACCATATGGAGTGGTTGTACAATTCCGATAAATTAAAAATCACACACAAGGTACGTGTAAAATTTGTGGTTGGAGACTATATTGACAAAGTGGACTGTGACGTCGTACCAATGGATGCGTGTCAGTTGCTATTGGAAAGACCATGGCAATTTGATCATAATGCGGTGCATGCCGGAAGATCAAACACATACACTTTCATGTATGATGGAAGGAGACACGTGCTGAAACCGATGGCAGACCGTGCAATCACCCTAGAGGTGCAGATTCTAGAGAGAAAGGCTGGACATAAATTGGAGACAAAACCGAAGACGGTTTTCCTTCAAAAAAGGGAGAATGATGTGAGCATGCTATCATCAAATTTTGATGTTACTCAAGCTCAAATTTTCAAAGCAGTGAACACCAATTTAATTTCCAAGTTAGATTACAATGTGGGTGCAGAACAGAAGAAGGCGAGCATCAATGACATTGTTGTCAGGAAGGTCGTTCATATGTCTAATCTACGACGAGGTAGAGATGGAAAGATACGCTTGATATGTGGACCTGGGTTTGCGGACGTGGCAAAAGTAGACAACTTGAAACATAATTAGATATATCAGCGTGTCATGCCTGTACATGAATTATGCCAAAAATAGAGCTAAAGGTCAAGCACATCAAAATATTGCCAAAAATGTTTGTCACGTATCAAGGAGACCACCGGACAATCGAGCAAAATCTAGCGCCCGTCAAGGTGGTTCCAAACTTCCGTACACCTCCAGGAAATATCAGGATTGGTCGTTTCCTTTTAAAACTGCATGCATCCGGTTAATATTGGGATAATATTTTAGAGGATCTGCTTGCAACTAATGTTGAGAGGATCTTTTTTAGTAGTGGCCGTGAGCCTTTTAATTACCTTCTAGAGATATAGATAGCACTAATAGTTTTTCCTTCTACTAGTACGTAAGTACCTAGGAGTCCACGTTGTGTGGTCATTAGGCCATGTGCGTGCACCAGGCAAGATAAATGCCTTACGTCCATGTAATTGAGATCAGTTTGGAATTTATTCGTGAGTTATGAACAACACAGTAAAACGTGCAGCTTTTGGGCGACCATATCTTGTGTATCATTTGCTTACAACGGAGGGTTGATCATCACATCGATGCCTACGGGCTGATCCAAGGGCATCATTATTTTTTGTTTGTGTATTTTTATACGCGGGTGAAAAATATTCTTGGAGGCTGCGAGGACTCCGAGGAGGAATAGGGGGGCGGACTGTTAATTAAGCATCGTCGTGAAAGATCGGGCCATCTACGCGTGCAAATTAGCGTCTCGCTAATCTGTGCCTGATCAGCTGCTATATTTTAGATCTACAAGCTTCAAGCAACTCGTATCAGCATATATCATCTAAGTTGTGGGACACATGATATTCTTCCGGGGAGGGGGGTGTGCACAACAAATCGGTGTTTGGCAGGGTGGGGACAAATATAATGTTCAAAAAATTATAATCTAAACAATCCTAAATAGAGCTTCATAATTTTATCTAAGGTCGAGGGGTTAACCCCCGACAATCTACATAGCTCCGCCTAAACACAACATTTACATGTGTGTAGTACTAGACTTAATATTCATGTTTCAGTTTCCTCTTCATTTCAAATATTGAATTGAGGACCATGCATGACTTACATTTTACTCCCTTCATTCCTAAATATTAGTCTTTTTAGAGATTTCAAATGGACTGCCATATACGGATGTATATAGACATATTTTAGAGTGTATATTCACTCATTTTGCTTCGTATGTAGTTACTTGTTGAAATCTTTAAAAGACAAATATTTAGGAACAGAGGGAGTATTTTTGAATTCGTGTCATACATGCATGGTTTGGAAAAATAGATGCACTATACTTACTAGATTGTTGTTGTATTCGTGTATGTGTGCTCATATGCTTGATACATACAAAGTTTTCTCACCACCATACCATTCATCTTTTAATTTCGAATTAGCAATGAAAAACTTATTAGGGATATCATGAAATGTGAAATCCATATTGAGATCACTATATCACAAACTCACTATTGGTACGCACATTAGCCAACCCCAACCAGTCGAGCCTCCCCGTTTCGAGTCAAAATATCTGGCGGCTAGAATTCCAGCCCTAGAAAATTCCCCTCATGTCCCCGGTCCATAATGACTACCGATGAACAAATGATGGGATGCTTTAGTAACTAGACAACGTTACCTCCCTCGGTTGCCGCTACCCAAGGTCACCCGTCAACTCCATTGCATAGTACTCCTAATAGGAGTACTACACCAGGATGAGCACATAATTGAGCCCCGTTTGTTCGTACCTAGTACTTGAGTTAATATATCAGACAATGCACTGGTACAGAGGGATTATCCATTTACTCTGCATATATAACTTGTCTGAAGTCTAACTAAGCAAAATGTTTGACCAAATCCTTTCTTAAGAAATATTAACATCTACAACAGTAAAGATGTATCGCTTGAAAATTTATTGCATGATGCAGGTTATGATATTGTTTCAAATCCTGTATTTTCAATTTCAGAAAATCCAAAAGTGACCGGAAATTCATGAAACTGAGCATGGTCTCGTCATATGGCACAAATATTCCTACGTAATTTTTTTGTTCAATTTGAGACAAGCTGCTTATGAGAGGTTGCAAAAATGAAGAGCCAAGGTATTTTGGAACAAAGACCTTTCACGTTAAGGCAAACGCTTTCACTATTCAAACTGTGGGCGTTTATGTGCCGCCACGAGTCCCGCTTCTCATCGGTAGGTGTCGTCTGAGCAAGCGTGTGAGTCGACGGGAGGCATGTGAGCAAACCGCTGCGCCGGCTGACCGGGAGGCGTGCGAGCAGGCCGCTGCGCAGGCTCGCCGGGAGGCGGGCCCTTTGACCAGGCTCCACCGCCCACCTTCGTCCCAACTGCCTCCACTTTTAATGGCGCCAGCGCCGCAGTTTAAAATCACCCCCGCACTACCCGGTATCGCTACAATCTCTCTTCCTCTTCGATTCTCCTATCGTCTACCTCCAACCAGCCTGACCTAACCGTACGCCATGCTGCATCACGATGGTCTGCCCTTAGTCTTCCAGTTTCCTGAGGAAGACACCCAGCCGGACTCTCTAGAACATAAGGCGTTTCGGATGAGCTTGAACTGGCCTCGCGGGAAGACGCCGCACCTGTCCCCGCTCCCGTTCCGGCTCCCGTCAACCTGACTGCGCCAGCGCCCATCCCCGTGGCATTGATAGGCTGGGAGCCGCACATTGTCGCCGAGCTTGATGCCACGGGGTTCCACGAGGTCCCCGCCGACTTTCACGCGCCCGTGCACCTGCCAGTGCATGCGCCTGCGCGTGCACTGACGCGCGCGCCCTTGCCGGTGCCTGTGCACACGAATGTCTCCACCGCGCCGTTGCCAGCGCCTGTCCCCGCGCGGGTGCTATTGCTCTCCTCAACGGCATGGATGGCCGCCGTCGACCGCTTCCTTGCACCAACGCCACTCGCCTCCTCCCGCCAGTTGACTCGCTCCTGTAGACCAAAGTCCAGAACATTCTGGCCTTCCTCGAAGCTAGGGTCAACGTACAGGAGTACGCCAATAACAGCGCAAGACGCCGCCGTCGTCGTCAGTTAGTGGCCCGATGACACACAAAGCACGACAGAGGAGCCGCTTCCTACCGCAAGACACGCCCCAGCCGCAGCCACGTAATCTAAATTTGCCATGAAACACGTCCGGATTGCCATGCTTAAAATTTGAACGTTCATCATTTCCGTTTATTTTAGATCGATCATCGTATGTATGTAAAGTTGGAGTCAGACTGAATGAAATTTATGGTTTGATCGATTTAATGTTATGCTAGAGCCGTATCAAATTAAATATAAAATGTCATCAAGCCACATGTATTCCTTCTCATCGCAAACATTTCATATTAAATACCACGTCTGTTCCAAATATTTTCTTAGGGAAATCAAGTCCAAATACTTGTAGCTAGGGCGCGATGAGTCCCCATGTTGGAGCACTAGGCAATACATCTATTTATCAACGCATTTAATTATTATGGAGTAGTAGTTAAATAGTACTAGATAACTTGTCTGTCACGGTCACTTTTGTTCCTAAACTTGTTACATGTATAATTTGTATCTATACCATCTATACCAAAGGGGTAGATCCTAATAATCTCGGCCATCAAATCATGTCAATCCAACGACCTAGACTGCTTCAATGTCGAGCGCTCAACACGTTTAGCGTGTAGTTGATTTCATACCAAAAATAGTGCTAATCGTAAACTGGTGCCGTAACTTGTGAATGCATCCAGATATGGTCAACGTCAACATCGCCCGCCAGTTCTTCGTGTTTGCCCGTGCATCTAAACGTAGAAGGGAAGGAGAGAGAGAGAGCAGACATGGAACCCACAAGTAAGTGAGCAGACATGGCGAATAGTGCGTGCTAACTAGCCGATCCCACTAATGTATTAAAAATAATATTAAAACATGTTATCCATTAAATAGGTTGTGGTAATATAAAAACATTATATCAACAAAGGGGGTACAACAAATGTTGATGTACTATGTTGTCTATTGACGTGCGGCTTGAAGGCCCTCGTCGCATGTTCGTTCCTCGTCCTTTTTAATTTTTAATTTATATATGGGTCCAAATTTGTTCCATGACAGGTGGACCCCTCGGTGTGTAGTTTGTAGCACTCTAATTTATGGTTCGAAATTTGTTCCATTACGGGTGGACTGTCGGTGTGTAGTTTTGTAGCTGATTTGTAATAATTAAAGAGAACAACAGATTTTTTTGCAAAAATACCATGGCGCGACGTTGAAGCTGAGAAAGGACGTGCGAGAGAGCAATGACCGAGCCAGAGGGAAATAAATTGGGGGGTGCGGGGGTTGCAATGGTGTTTGGAGTAGTTGTGGGCCGAGTGCTACGAAAATATAATCTAAACCCACCGGAATAAATGCCTTCACAAATTAATCCAAGGTTGGAGTCCCCCTCGCAATGTAAATAGCTCCGGCTCTGCGAGGGATGGAGAGGTAGCTTCAATTTGTGGAAGATACGGCGTGAGAAAGCGAGGTCAATCGAGACATGGATAGATAGAGAGACAAAGTGAGTGTGTTCTGACATTCGTTGAAAAGATATATATGCTCTGGAGAGATATTGTCCAATTGAGCTTTTGGGAGGGTGAGGGCTGTAAGATAGAGCTGGAGAGATGATCCAATCACATACATGTAGATATATTTTGTGCGTGGGAGGAAGCAAGGTCAATCGATTACATATATAAAGGAAGAGAGATTGAGCGGGTGTGGGTCGTCGTGCAATCGAAAGAGTGAGACGGGTTGGAGAGAGTGACCTAGATAGACAATATGCCCGAGAGAGTATACAATATGAATATGTCGAATTGCGCTCAAACATGGAGATATATCGTTTGTGTCCGAGAAAGAGCTAGGTCAATCGAGACATACAGAGAGTGAGAGAGAGAGAGAGATATTGAGCGAGCGTGGCCCGTCATGAGGCCGAAAGAGTGGGGCGGCTTGGATGGACTGACCAAGATAGACAATCTGCGTGAGAGAGTATAGAGTGTGTCAATCGAGGCATGAACAAGGAGATATATCATTTGTGTGTGAAAGAAAGCGAGGTTAATCGAGACTTAGATAAAGAGAGCGAGATTGAGCGAGTGTGGCCCGCCATGTGGAAGAAAGAGTGAGACAGTCTCGAGAGAGTGACCTAGATAGACAACGTGCGTGCGTGCGCACGAGAGGGGGGTCTAGATAGGGAATGCATGTATCTAGCGAGAGATGGTGGGGGAGAGAGAGAGAGAGAGCGAGAGGGAGAGAGAGGCATGGAGTGCAATGGCGGGTGTGTGAGGTAGATACATTTGGTAACATAGTGGAAAAAGGGGGTTGTGTAGTTGAGAGAGTTAGAGATCAAAACATAGAGAGAAAGAATGAACGTGTGTCGGAAACCGATAGCTTCCTACGGTGGCTAGGATAGGAAATTTGATCAATAAAGAAAGTATGTAGCGTGTGTGCCGAGGGGGAGGGGCTAAAAATACATTTGAATGTAGATAGTACAAGACTTAATATTGATGTTTCAATTTAGTTTACATTGTAAGATTTGAATTGAGGACCATGCATATGGCTTCCATAATTATTTCGAATTCGTGCCATACTAGGTTTCGAAAAGTTGACATTGACTCAATTGTTGTGCTATTTTGTAGGTTATATGTTTGAGTCCATCCAAAGTTTTCTCACTACCATGGTGTTCATCATATACATATGAATTCGTATTAAAAAAAGTAGCATGGATACCATGAAATACGAAATGCACGTTAGAATTGGAGATCGCTATGTGACACACACTCTAATTCAAATAACTCCTCATTAATTAATTTATAGTATCTCCTTTCGAATTACTAATTATTTGTAAGGAAAACACAGACATGGTAGTACATACAGATTCGTTTGCAAATGAAAGAAGATTCGTGTGCATTCTCAGATGTAGGCGCACCAGGCAAACAAGGATCGTGTCGTGGTTGTCGCGTGTGTCGTACGGACGCTAGCACCCATCCACCCCCTCCTCCCTCCCCCGCCCCCAAAAAAGAACGACGATAAAATAAGTTCGCGCTTCCACGTTTCAGATTGAAATATTTGGCGGCCCCAATTCCATCCCTGCAAAATCTCCCTTCTCCACCGTCCCCTTCCGTGCCCAAAGCACTCAAATCCCTAATTCGCCGCCAACCCAAGCAAAGTTCGAATCGGCCCTTGTATCTTCTCTTTCCCCACCTATGTGCCGGAAGACGACGATGAAGACGACGGTCGCGCTTCACCACCGCACCGGAGCCACCTCATCTACGCCCTCGTCCACCGCAACGGGTGGTCCACCGACAAAGTCGGCTGCTGCAACCGACGGGCCTCACAGACACCGACTTCCACCGCATCAAGTGTGATTTACCGACGCCGTCTCCAACCTCACCGGGGCTAATTCACCAAGCACATCATCGCACCTCCGCCCCCAAGGCTGTTGGGGCTTCAGCACTGGTCTCATCAACTGCATCATCACGCTGCGCTGCCACTCAAGATCTGCATCCGTGCGCGGCCAGCCAACGCCAGGGCATCACCCTCAACGGCTCTGAAGTGACCTGCACTCTAGCTAGGCGAGCATGCCCAAACATCGGCCCAAACTAGGTATCCACATATCACTCCCTTCCGCACTATTTCGACGATGTTTGGATATCCTTTCACTGCTCTCTTAGCTAACACGCCTATGCATCTCTGACTTTAACTCTTATTTCTTCTGGAGATATCATCTGAAACAAGCAAAACCATTTTTTAGAGAAGCATGACGATGCTACGGGATCTGGTACACATCGTGCACACCGGTATAACCTTGTAAGTACCTGTCCTCCGGTACAACAACAAGGTCGATTCCTCTTATTTGATCAACCATTCGCCGTGTCAAACTGCAGAGGGGATGCAAGGAGCACAAGGCCTGCACATCCAAGCAAGTGGTAACATGGACCTGTACATGGAACATCCCAACCGCAAGCAGAGCTGGAGTGAGCTTGTACAACGAGCTAGCGTAAGTCCCTGCATTTCATTTAATTCGTACTGGCCTGCGTGTATGATTTGTGTGAAGTGGCGGATCCACGAATTCAAGTTTCCAGAGGCGAAAATTTAACTTAAAAAATATGAAGGCACTTGCACTCTGGAAATCAACATAACTTGAGAAATATGAAGCTACATGCACTTTGAAAACCAGCTAATGATCCAAAGTAGTTCCGGATTATAAAACACTAAATGATGTAAGCACAAAAAACACAAAATGCAACATGGTGTACAAGGACTACTAACATGGTGTGTACCTGCTTGAATTACTCGTTCTCTGGCTGAAAATATCAAAGTGTAATTGTACCTATAACCAGTGCGCAAACTGCATATCAATATATCTATCATGTACAAGTATGTCAATAGTTTCAAACAACAGATTAGAGAAGTACTAGTCATCAACCCGTGCATTCGCACGGGCTAGTGTATATTTTATGTTGATTTCTTTTTAATTCAATTGTGTAATTCTTTTATACATGGTCCCATTTCCTATTTTATTTTTTTAATATTCACACATGAAATTCGAAATTATATATTAATGCGCCATTTTGTGAATATATACATTTACAAATTTTTCAATATGATGCAACATTTGGTTAACTGTACAAAATTGCTAATATATATTTATAACATGAGTTTATATCATATTTACTCTAAGTGTAAAGATTGGAAATTAAATATCTTACTCTGGATTCATAGTGCATCCGGAGTAACATTTTTGCAAACATTAAAGGCTAGCTATTAAAAGCCAAACATATATAGGTATATCCATTAGAAGTTTTTCTTGATTCCAGCTCACACTACTCGGAGTTTATAATGAGATATCCTCACTTACTTTAATAACTAATTTTTATTGAGATGTTAGATCACCTGATTAAATGGAAATTGACTTTGTACATATCTGGGTTGTGATATAGATCCACCTAATTCTAGATTGATTAATGCTAATATATGAATAAGAGACCGACATCCATATCCGGAAAAAAAGACAGAGATCTCATGTGAAGTACAAATTTGTCTAGAAAAGTTATCGACCAGCCGAGCCCACTTATAATTGTTATATAAGTTAATTTTTTTGCCTATGTGTTAAGTAATGTAACTGATTGTAATATACCTCCTCTATTCCAAACTATGAGATGTTTTCATAGGCTTAAATAGCGCAAAAAATGCCTTACAATTTGGGACGGAGGTAGTATAATTTATAGAGATATATTTATATCGCGTTCTTTGTTCCAAACAGATTTAGATAGAAGTGAAGCAACTACGTTGTATTGATATCCTTATGTGCTCCTTGTGAATATATTTACCGCATGATTAGTACTTACCAAAAATTGGAGAGGTTACCCCCCAGTACTAAGAAAGAAGGAAAATTGGCTCCGCAAGCGACTTGCCAACAAATAAAACAGAGAAGCAATTATAAGAAAATTAGAGATAGAAATAGAGTGAGTATACATATCCTTGCATGCTTACTGGAACTGTATGCAATACCAAACAAAATTAATCTTATATGCGGTAAATAGAATATAAGTTGCTTAGTACTTGACATGCCATAACAGATATATGCAGTAAGCAACAGGTTATCGCATAATTAATTGATGCAATACTGTAAACATTATCGCCGTTCCAATCCATCGCCATTGTGGAGATAGACAATATGCACCCATATTTGTTTAAGCACTAACGTTAAACAAAATTAAATCTTGACCAAACTTACCATGACGTTTCAGTAAACTATCTGGATGGATATCAAGAGTTAGCACTGGAAATTCCATGAAACTCTTAGTTTTATTCTCATTGCTTTATGAGAGAAATAAATTAACTCCTGCTTTTGGTAGACCCGATCTAATTACTTCCCTACTGCTTGGGATCAAGGAAGAAAATAGAATCAAACCTGGACTGCTCCTCTACTACTCTGTTTAATGTTTTGCTGCATCGATGCTTATTTACGTACCTAAAATTGAAATATTGAATCGGAGCAGCAACACTTCCTCTCCTCTTGCCTCAGTCACTTCCTTGAGTTCAACTACAACCCTGCCACCATGTGATTTTGTCTTGGGAAAGTTCGTCATTAACCACACTGACTTTCTTATTTATGCAACACGACAACTTCGCGATATCGTGCGATGAACCGTATTCCTTGCCACTGCTCAATGTTACCTTTTCCCTTGGTTTCCTACTTGCTACTGGACTTCTTCACCACTGTTCTAGAACCAGTGACATTCAGGTCTACCTCATTAGCCAGCTTTTTCCCCATGTCCAGGAGGATAACACCAACATATTTGCATTCTTATTAATTTTTCACCATATACGGCTCCATGGTCGTCAGAGAAGAGTCAAAATCATTACCCCGTACCTTGTTAAGATACTTTCAACCATGAGACTTTTATTTTATTTGTATCTCTTCCAAGAATCATAGAGCATCCTGCTGGTTGACACTGTTACTCCTGCAATAATATAGAACATGAAACACACAATAATGAGAATACATTCATGCATCCACCCACCTAAAATCAACTAAACTGCATTTAGAAACTGAGTATTTCAAGTCAAAGGGAATCAAAGAATTTGGAAATAAAATATTGAGAGGATCATTACTTCCTTCAAAAAAAATATCATACATGTCAAGCGCAACAAAAGCCTGATTCAGTTCTTGCCGTCAAAGGAATTAATCCAGAAGCAACTTGTTAGTTAAACAGACTAATTAAGTACCAATCTCCCAAGCATGTACCTATCCGTCAGGCTGTACACATTAGCTCAAACATGGACGAATCAAGATGGGAGTTGGGCAGGGGAAAGGACCACTTTACATAGGTAAGTGTTGAACTGGAAGGAGTAGTTTTGGATCACCGCCTCCTGCTGGAGCTCCTCTAACGTCTCGGCCAACAGCCATACATGTCGTTCCAGGCAGGGCGCGCTGCAGCCATACAGTGGCTTTGCAAAGTGGTGGCGCCGCACCCCACGCGGGCACCAACACATGCACGACTCTAATAGGTCTGCGGCTGCAGGATCCTCGACACCATGAGATTGGGCGAGACGACGTCGAGTTTTTTTCCATTTGTGTTTATGGAAGGACGTCGCTGGAGATATGAGTAGATAGCTTTTTTTTTATCATAAACAGATAAAGATTGCTTTAGTTATGGGAGGAAGAAGCGGTGGATCTGTAACTAAACGTGTGATAGATGGATTGATTTTTACAACCGACGGAAAAGATGTGGGCCTTGGGAAGGTTTTTTTTCGCAATGAAGCAAAATTTAATAGAGAATTAGAGGAGTCGATCTACACCATAATAATCTGGTCCCACCAGATTAACGGATGATAATTTCTAATTAATATGGTAATTTCTTGGGAGTCCGTAATTAGTATAGGTATAGATTTATGCTAAGTTGTCATGATAAGGGGTCTTTTTGGTAGATGGCCTCGACGTTTCCTCAAGCCATGAAAATGTACTATAATTTGCTTGTCATCAATGCATGCAAATCTCTATGTCTCTATCAACATAGCAGATCATCATTAGACACTAAATCTTTTAATGGGAGCTTGCAAGATGCTTGCATTAGATCCCTTATTAGACACTATATGTTCATCACCAGGAGCATGTAAAATGTTTGCATCAAATCCTTCATTAGCAGTCTGTTTATTAGGCACTTCAGGCTCAAGAACAACAAGAGCTTGTACGTTTGCACCGGAAACTTGATTAGATACATCAGGTTCAGTCAGTTCAGTATTGATTGGGGTAGCTATAAAATAAGCAGAAATTGGTTTCATTTTATCATAGATTCCCTACATACAAGCACTTTTACAACACCGTCAGGTTTAACTATTGGCCAGAAATTGAACAGTTGAATTAGATATAATCAGGGATGTGATGTACCTGCTCATTACGCATGCTGCTCTTGCAAGCTGCGACTATCCGTTTGCGTAAGCTCAATGCCATGCCCGTGCTGCCGCGCTGCCTCCCACGCTGTTCGTGTACTGAAAACCAGGGCTACACTAATCGCCGGGATGGGCCACGACTGTATGCAATTACACTAAGGAGGATCCATCTTCGCCGACAAGCGCTACATCGGCAAGCAAGACTCAAGCTACCTTCCCGGCAAGGAGCATCCTACCCTGCCTGGGAGGACAGATACAAGGCAAAGAGAAGCAGCCAAGCTAAGGACCAGAAGACGGCGACCCTCGGCGGGATCCCAGCCGAGGAGGTCCACAAGGCCCCCGGCAAGCGCCTTGCCGGGGACGACCGCATGCCACGGCAAGACCCTTGCCGGGCCTCCCGGCAAGACCCTTGCCGAGGGCGTCGGCAGGGCCACTGCCAGGACCGCACGAACCAAGTCTCTACCGCCGTTCGCATGCAGCTGCCAACCCAACCAGCTGAGCAGGCACCTGCGTGGCAACATGCTGCTCCCGAGCCGACTCGGCAAGCACCTGCGTGGCGGCATGTAGATCTTCGTGAAGACCCTACCACCGCGCCACCTCAGCTGCCTACCTGCCTACATGGCACCGCACGCACTGCTGGCCTGGGCGCGTGTCGAAGCGGGACGGAGCGGCAACGGACGGGACGGGCCTCGCTCCTGTCCCCGATAAAGCTAAGGGACACCTCAGCGACGCATTAAATGCGTCTTGTCCTGTAATACGAGCGATAAGCTCGCAGCCCTGGACACCTTTCCACCTCCTGTGTGCCACTGTGGCAGCCCCTTTCGACTATAAAAGGAGGCCCATGGCATACTGGAAGAGGATTCGGCTCCTGGAAACTAGGCAGCCACCAAAGAACACTCAATACATCCTAGCTAGTTGAGGAGCTCAAGAACACTCAATACATCCACCAAAGCAGGACTAGGCTATTACGCATCCTCGCGGCCCGAACCTGGGTAAACGAATCATGTCTGACTGTTGATCCTGCTCTTCTCACAACCCCGCGCCCCGCAACCGTAGTAGGGATTCCTGTGATCCCATAGGTGTCGTTACCCACCGACATCTTTGGCGCGCTAGGTAGGGGGCGCAGTTGTGAAAATCTGGTCTGATCAAGACGATGGCCTCATGATGGTTGTCGTTCCAAGGAAGAAGACGACCAAGCTTGACGGCGCCATCGACAGACGCGGTGGACGCACGCGGGACGACAGAAAAGCTAAGTCATTCAGAGCCTTGAGCAATTTCCTTTTATATATAAGGTTATTGTCCTCGAAGATCTTGCCCTATGTGTGGAAACCTGCACGCAAAGGGGCCCTTCTGCAATTGGCAAAAGCCTTTGTTCTGCTTCGAGTGTGCTCAGCAGCTCACGCGGCCGCGTCGAGAGTGGCAGGGTAGCCTTCCGCAATTGGCAACGCTCTCGACTCTGACTCGAGTCAGGCTCGACAGATCGAGCGGCCGCGTCAAGGGCGGTAAGGTGGTTCATCCGGCAGCACGCACCCGGCAGGCCATTAGGGATCCGTCCTCAAGACGCCACCCTGGGTTTACGCATCGGCAAGCCTACCCGCTTAACGTAGGGTGGACATATAAAGGGAGATCAAACAAGAAGATAGCATGCACTATTTATTTGAGATCTCTGCATAAACCAGTATGCTAAGGAACCTTCTCGGGGCTAGTCGCGCTCCATGTTGCTTCGAGTCCGCTCAGCAACTTGTGCAGCTGTGCTAGAACCAGGAAGGCAAACCTTTCCAGGAGGCGACGTTCCTGAGTAGCTGCTAAGGGCCCGTTCCCTCAAGCGCTGTTGACTGGGTCGTATGCACTGGAAAGCATTCCAACAGGCATAAGGAATTTTTGGCAGAAGTCAAAATTTACATGTGACTTAAGTGCAATTCAGATGCTAATCACTTGTCATATTTAAATGCAGTTATGGCCCGGGGGCTGGCAGCGCCCTTAGGACCAATCCTCTTGGTGTCAGGGACGACGAAGTTCTTCACCATGAGCTATCCCGACAACGATCTTGCTGGGAGTCGGTGTCAAGGACGACGAAGTTCTTCACCATGACCTATCCCGGCAACGATCTTGCCGGGAGCCGGTGTCAAGGACGACGAAGTTCTTCACCATGAGCCATCCCGGCAACGACCTTGCCGGGAGCCGGAGTCAAGGACGAGGAAGTTCTTCACCATGAGCTATCCCGACAACGATCTTGCCGGGAGCCGGTCTCAAGGACGACAAATTTCTTCACCATGAGCCATCCCGGCAATGACCTTGCCGGGAGTCGGTGTCAAGGACAATGAAGTTTTTCACCATGAGCTATCCCGACAACGATCTTGTCGGGAGCCGGTGTCAAGGACGACGAAGTTCTCCACCATGAGCCTTCCCGGCAGTGTTGAGAACTCCAGAGTTCTCCGCTAAAATCAGGCATCAAGAACATCAAAGTTCTCTGCTGAAGAAAAAGCCTTCCTGGTGACCAGCTTGCCCGAAGCCGACGTCGAGAACGTCGAAAGTCTCCGCTGAAAACATAAGACTTCCCGGCGACAGACTTGCCGGGAGCAAGAGAGGAAACAAAACCACGCTCTTGCATCGAGATCTGTAGAGTTCTCTGCCAGAAAATTTCCATGGAAGTAGGCTCGGGGGCTGGCAACTCCTTTGAGTGCAACTTTCTTGGGAACAATCTTTCCGGAAATAGTATTTTTTCGGAAGGGAAGATGTAACAACCGTGACCCATGCCAAGCTTGGGACCAGAAGACGGCGACCCTCGGCGGGATCCCAGCCGAGGAGGTCCACAAGGCCCCAGGCAAGCGCCTTGCCGGGGATGACCGCACGCCACGGCAAGACCCTTGCCGGGCCTCCCGGCAAGACCCTTGCCGAGGGCGTCAGCAGAGCCACTGTCATGCCCGCACCAGCCAAGTCTCTACCGTTGTTCGCATGCAGCTACCAGCCCAACCAGCTCGGCAGGCACCTGCGTGGCAACATGCTGCTCCCGAGCCGACCTGGCAAGCACCTGCGTGGCGGCATGCAGATCTTCGTGAAGACCCTACCACCGCGCCACCTCAGCTGCCTGCCTGCCTACATGGCACCGCACGCACTGCTGGCCTAGGCGCGTGTCGAAGCGGGACAGAGCGGCAGCGGACGGGACGGGCCTCGCTCAAGTCCCCGATAAAGGTAAGGGACACCTCAGCGATGCATTAAATGCGTCTTGTCCTGTAATACGAGCGATAAGCTCATAGCCCTGGATGTCTTTCCACCTCCTGTGTGCCACTGTGGCAGCCCCTTTCGACTATAAAAGGAGGCCCATGGCATACTGGAAGAGGATTCGGCTCCTGGAAACTAGGCAGCCACCGTAGCTAGTTGAGGAGCTCAAGAACACTCAATACATCCACCAAAGCAGGACTAGGGTATTACGCATCCTCGCGGCCCGAACCTGGGTAAACGAATCGTGTCTGACTGTTGATCCTGCTCTTCTCACAACCCCGCGCCACGCAACCGTAGTAGGGATTCCTGTGATCCCATAGGTGTCGTTACCCACCGACACACGCAGGCAACACCCAGGGTTGGATATTCATCTTCTTGTCCTTCCATTCGCTTTAAGCCCAGTGACCGACATCCAACGAGGGCGCAACGAAGTGTTGTGTCGGTCTGTCCAGCGGCGGCTAGGTTAGGAGCGAACCGGACTGGAGGCAGGAGCGAACGAATTGGGAGTTTTCCTGCTGTCGATCGATATGGGAGGCGCTCGTTTGAGCCGCGAGCCTGCTATAGGGCCTGCCTTGCACTTACGTTATTGGCACATCCAAATTGAAATGTTTTTTCTTCATTTTTTACATTGCTTGCTCGTGCGCTGGGACGAACAAAACTAGCCTGGGCCAACTTGGACAACTCAAACTAGGTGCACACTTTCTAGCCACCGAGGCGGCGGCCCGTACCAGCCCCTACGGTGGCGTCGCCCCTTTTTGCGTGTATGATTGGGGTAGTGAAAAATATTCCAATGGCACTTTTGATTTACCCACAGAATGGTTGAATTGCGTGTTTCTATGATCTGAGTTCACCAATAATGTGAAGGATGCCGGTCTTTTCATCCTATTGTAGACTGCTTAGATCTCGATATGCCAAATGTAACCGCATGAAATATATAGTAAAAGCCAATGTGATTTGTTTGGCTACAACTAGTATGACAACCCTTCCTCATATAACATATCAAGGACGCACCATCTTATCAGAGTAACCATTCGACTTACCAATGCAGTGTGGCAAGAAAGAAGTATTGGGACTGCGTATCCAACCAATTGATGCCATGGACTACTTCGTAGAACCTTGTAAGCGAAATAGAAGTTGCAGTGTGCCTTTACAAAGAGCTAGCGTAAGTTCAGTTACTTGCTTCTTGGAACTTTAGTTAGCCACTTATTGCAAAATTGTTCAATTATGTTGCTTGGCTTAATTTAGTTTGCTACTGATTACATAATGTCATAGCATGTTAATCCTATTATAGACTACGCCTATCTATGTGTTTGATACTTACTGTTAAGAATTACCTATTTGCCTGAACTTAAATAGCTACTTAAGCACGTAGATAGCTGGTCATATGTACTTCTAGGGTGCAGCAGAATTCATGTGTAATTTACGTTTTGATACCCTGTTTGTTTAAATGGTTTGTTGTTATCACTTGTAGCACTAGTAATGTTTGCATGTTCATAGATAGACAACTGTCAGGTTTATATACATAAACACTATTCTGATCATGGGATCAGAATAATATTCCGATCACAATCAGAACTTCCTGAGCTACACAACATGAACTTCGCTCTGTACGAACCTGACCTTCGGGCTATGTTCGTAACCGTGTCTCCCCGCGCAAATTATTCTTGTCAGACGTGTTCTATGTGATGTAAGTGTAATCTGCAAACAATTTTTAGCAACTAAATGCCCGCTTTAAATAGGAATCTCACTCGTAGGCGGATTTTGCTCTCGGGTCGTGATGAACTTGCGTCTTTTGCAATTTTACTGCCTGAGTTGGTCGACCTGAACTTCTCCCGGTGTTAGGTTGAACTTCCGCAAACATTGCCCAACTGGGGCTTGTGATATATCGTTGGAAAGCTATGGACACGAGTATCATGACCCGATTTAAATTTTTGGCAAAACGTAAGCGGTTTAACAGCAGTTTTGAAAACCGTTTTTTCTTCATACAAAAAACGTGAATCGTATTTTTGATTGCATTTCTAAACCGTTTATCGGAATGAGGCAAATAATAAGGCATTGGAAAGCTGCTGCAAAACCGCTCCTTCCACATGTTGAAAGTTTTCTGTAATTTCATATGGTTAAAGAGTAATTTGGAAAATTATAAAATTTCGCAACCCAAATAGCCGAGTTCGTACTTTGGATGTCATTTCTAAACGGCTGATCCAATTGAGGCAAATGATATGGCGTTGGAAAGCTTATAAAAATGCGCTAATTTTTCATGTTGAAATGTTTTTCTAATTTTGAATGGTTTAAGATTAATTTTGAAAACGGTACAAGTTCCACCAAGTTTGTATTTTCGAGCTAATTTTTTAACCGTACGTCCGAATGCAGCAAATAATATGGCGTTGGAAAGCTTGAGAAATGCGAAACGTTTTGGTATGTATTGTTTCTCCTAATTCCGTACGATTTTAAGTCAATTTTGAAAATGGCTAAGTATTTTCACAGTAATTTCTACTAACTTTATCGGAATGGGGCAAATAATATACCGTTGAAAATCTACAGAAAATGCGAAACTTTTTCATGTTGACGGTTTTCTCTGATTTCTAGCCGTTTTCAAGTATTTTCAAAAATGGCGAGATCATTCGTTCTACCTTTATCGCGAAATAGATTCGTCAAAAATGCATCGCGGGAAGAACGTGAACTTCTCGGCATGTGTACTTGAACTTCACTCTATTTTTCACGTGCTTTTTTGGCTCATAGCTCTCCATCCACTCACCGAAATTGAGCAAGTGATATACCGATGGAAAACTGCTGTAAACACGCAACTTTCCCGTGTTGATAATTTTTTCATACTCGCGACAATTTTAAAAGTTTTTTCATCTGAAATTCATTGAGTGTGGTAGTTGAACTTCCTGCTGTTTTCACGTTGAACTTCTGTGACGTATTTTTGTTTGTAATTTTCTCATCCATTTTGTCAGTGTTACATAAATGATATTCCTTTTGTACAAACCTCTCTCGTAATATTTTTTTTAACTTTCTCCGACCAAGGACTTGAACTTACACAAATGATATTCCTGTCGTTTTGAAGGAAACTAGAAAATGGCGAGATAATGATTTATGTCTTCATCGCGAATGGAAATGCACTGCGTGAAGTAGTTGAACTTCTCGGGCATGTCTGTTTGAACTTCACTCTGTTTTTGACGTGCTGTTTTTTGCCTGTAACTCCCAAACCACTTACCGGAATTGAGCAACTGATATACTAATGGAAAACTGTTGAAAACACGCAACTTTTTCGTGTTGATCAGTTTTTCATACTCACGACGGTTCAAAATATTTTTTTGAATGCGTAAAAATGTGTTTTTAACGGTATACACAAAAACCTTTTAACCATTCATCGGAATATAGCATACAATATGCCGTTGGAAAAGTTTATGAATAAGAGCATATTTTTCATGTAGACAGAAGTTACAAATTTTTCTCGTTTGAGAGCAGTTTTAAAAATTGCGAAAACATCGTCGCTTTTTTACCTGTTTTTTACATTAATTGAAGGTCAGACGTCTCACACTAGAGATGTTGAACTTCACCGGGAGGAGCATGTGAATTTCTTTCAACATAACTTTTAAGCCTTTTGTATTCCATTCTTATATTCCTATCTGAAACACATTTCGTGTAGTTGTTGAATTTCCCGTTGTTTTGATCTTGAAATTTTGTCACGTATTTTTGTTCAACCTCTCTCACAAGAATTTTTGAACTTTCTCGGGCCGAGCACTTGAACTTCTAGCAACACAATTTTGGACTTCACCTTTTTATTCATTCTTTTTCTTATACGAAACACACACCATGCAGTACATGAACTTTTTCTCTATTTCGCTTTAGTAACGGAAAAAGTTTGAGTTTTTTATAGACATCAAACCTCTCTAACTTTTTATTTGAACTTCTTTGTGTATTGTTTAGAAATGTGAAAATTGGACTTTTGTTAGAAACATCAAACTTCTTCGTTATTTTCAATCGAACTTATTGGTTTTATTCGTTAGTAGTCAGAAAATCCTGAATTTTTAAATAAATATCAAACTATTGGTTTAGTTGTTATTTTTAATTGGGGTTGCCGGCGGCGGGAGGCGCGCCGGCGGTAGTGGCGACGGCGATTGTGGGCACTGGATCAGGGGAAGTTATTTCTTATGAATTTTGTACTGCTCTATTTTTAAATTTGAACTTCTAGTTTTTTTATCATCGAACTTCTTGTTTTCATTCTTTAATAACGAGAAAAAAGTGAATTTTGTATGACCATCGAACTACTTCGTTTTTAAGACTTGAACTTCTAGGGTTTTTTAACGAAGAAAATACCTTTTTTATAAATTTGTGTCGAGATGCTTTGTTTTTCCAATTTGACCTTCTTGGGGTTTGTAATAAAGATTGGACTTCTTCGTCTTGTAAATCTAAACCTCTAGGTTTTTCTAGAAATGGTGAAATCCAATTTTTTTTCAATAATTACTGAAATTATCAATTTTTTTAATTTGCACTTCTTGGTTATTTTAGAAATGTGTAAAATCTATTTTTCAAAAAGGGAAATCCATTAGATTTTTTTGTACAAACATATGTGTCTCTTTTTTGTTTTCTCATTTTTTTCTAACTCTCGAATTTATTAAATATGAACTTCGAGAGTTAACATAATTCTACGTGAACCTTGTTTTGTTCTTCGTATACAAATGGTGGCTTCTTTTTCGTATTTTATTTTTTCCATGAACTTAGATATGTTATGTTACACAAAATTGAAAACATTTTTTACCATGAACACCACTGATTTTTTATGGTGAACTTTTTTAGTGTTTCTCAAAGCTTACTTTGTTTTCATTTTTTCTGGCGAACTGTAAATGTCTAAGATGTTTTTTGACATAAGCAAACAACACATTTGTGAACATAAGTTATTTTATATCACTCTTTCTATCGCCCTAGCATCAAAATGTTTTCATAAATGCACCCACACAAACGGGAGTACACACCAGGGCACTCACACACACAGCACGCAGCCGCGTACACACCAACACACAAGCACCCACATAGTGAGTGGGACACACACGAGTCATCACACCCAGCACACACGCATGCACCAATATACTAATCTTTCTCAATAGTTACTTCATAACCTCTCGATTTTGAACTTTCGTGGAAGCCGTCATTGAATGGCTGAATATACAACATCGAGGCCATCAGGATTAGTTATCTGAACATAACGGTCGAACATTCGTCTTTCTGAACTCTAAAATACTACTTCAGTTATAGAGCAACCTCTGTCATTCAGTGATCTGAACAGTGGCCACAACCTTGATCAAAATTGTAGAATTGCAACATGTTTAATAGAACTTCGGTAGACCAGCATACCCAGCCATATGGCTTGGTGTCAGATCCTGCTGAAGTGGCCATCCATCAGCAGCCAGAGTGCTGAACCATCAATGGACTGGAGTTCTCGGTAGGGTAGCAGAACACACCACACGTCGCTGTAGTTTATTTCCAGCACACACCGCTCTAGCCTATCCTCGTTCTCTGTCTTCTCATTTTTTTTGATCCACTAACATTCTCAGCAAATATCCTTTCGCTCAGCTCTCGTAGCAAGAGCAATAAACAGCAACAGCGCACCATCGTACTCTGTACCATCAGCAACTTGCACGTAGAGGCGGAGCGTGGTAGTCAACAACACCGCGTAACAATCTCCCGCTGAACATGTACTGCAGCTTCCAGGAGGTTCTTCTCAGCATCGCCACCACCTGTCATGGTGTCACCCATTTGTGCAGGTCCTCGTACCTGCTCGGTAAATCCTGAACCATGCTGGGGCTATGATCTAAACTTCATAGGCCTGAAGCACGTCGACGATGTACCACCATGGTCGGGTTTGCAGGGGAGAGCTAGTCATCGGGATACCCGGCTGCGGTTGTTGTCGTCGTCCTGGGAACGGGGTCCCCAGACTTGCCTGCTTGCGGTTCAGGGCGTGGCTTCACCGGCAGCCTGGTACGGCCCATCTTCACCAGCAAAGCAACCAAGACCCTCGCGAGGGGCCAAGCCTGGCAAGAAGGGCAACACGAGACCTCCTCGGTGGCAGCTTCACCAGGCTAGCTCACGAGGAGCGGAGAGATCAATGCGAGTGGCACCTGACGAGGTTTCCGTGACGCAAGCCATGACGACCAAGGCCAGACGGGCGCTAGGCGGGCGCTAGCACGCACAGTGTCCTCGTTTCCTCTTTGGTGCTAAAGGGGCAAGCGCAGGCGAGGAGTCCCGAAGAATCAGGCAAAGGTTTTCATATCGGTGCAACAAGACCAGGACCAGCAGGACGGCAGGACGGAGATCACAGTGGAGCCCAAGACGGCATCAGCACCAGGGTCTGGCAGGCGAAGACCATCTTTAGTCAGGATAGCTTGTACTCGCTGTCCCCTTTAAATTTGGCCGTTGTGGCATCCCTTCCCACTTAATATTTGGGAAGAGGACCAGTGCCTCTATAAATAGGACTAGCCACCACCATGGAGAGGGATCTGACCTCTAACCAAAGACGCCTACACAGATCACCTAGCACAAGAACACCTCTCCTCCTGAGGCTGTTCTTACCTTGTAACTGTTCATCCTTAGCCCAAGAGGCAATCCACCACCACCACACTGGAGTAGGGTATTACACAACAACGGCGGCCCGAACCAGTATATATCTTGTGTCTCTTTGTCTTGCGGGTTTGCGTAGTTAGGCATGGATCGAGCGCGAGTGAGCTAGGACGTGGGTAGAGATCTTCGTGCGCACCCCAGAGTTCGAACCTCAAGGGTTTGCCGGAACCCGCAATCCGACATTTGGCGCGCCAAGTAGGGGTGTGCCGAAGCTTCTTCCCGTCAATCTACGCTTCGTTGCTCCACCAACATCCATGGCCGACGCTACTCCTCCGACCGGACCGGTGGGCGCCCGCGACGGCCCAGCGGGCCTCAGGATCCTTGCCCCCGCCTTGCGGCGGGTGCAGTGGCCGCCCAAGTTCAAGCAGGAGATGCCACCCCGCTATGATGGCGCGGCCGACACAACACCCTTCATGCTGGCGTACGAAGAGGCCATTCCGGAGGCCGGGGGCGACGACAAGGTCATGGCGAACTGGTTTCCCCTGGCCCTCGCAGGCGCACCACGCGCCTAGTTGCTCAACCTGCCGGGGTCTTCTGTGGCATCATGGGAGGAGCTGCGAGATCTCTTCCTCGCGCGCTTCGCTGTCCCGGCGCCGGCCGTTGTCGCGGCCATCCTCGGCGGGTCGCAGGCGCCGCCCTTGAGTCGCCATGCCAAGCAATTCTTCAGACAGATTGGCGCCGCCTCGGTGCAGCAGGGGGCCCCGCCAGGATGGGCGGCGCCCAAGGCCGACCTCGTCTTCGACTTAGGGGATCACCCCCCGACCACTGCTGGCTCCGGCGCGCTTCCCATGCTATGCACGCCCACTATCTGCAACGTGGCGATGACCAAGACCCTCATTGATGGCGGGCTGGCCTCAACGTGCTCTCAGTGGAAGCTTTCGGCCTGCTTCACGTACCACCAGAGCGGCTCCGTCCCACCGGGTCCTTCTCCGGGGTTGGCAGCGGCTCCACCCACCCTGTGGGGCAGATCCGCCTCCTAGTGACAACTACCGCACCAAGGTCGTCGACTTTGACATTGCCCGGATCGACCTCCCGTACAACGCCATTCTCGGGTACCCGGCGTTTGCACAGTTCATGGCACCCACTCATCCAGCCTACAACCTCAAGAAGATGCCAGGGAGCAACGGCGTCCTCACCGTGGCTGGTGATACCAAGGAGGCCGTCGCGGCCCTCAGGCTTGCCTTCGGGGCTGCGGCAGCGGCACGCCCTGCCGACCAGGCCACCCCCAAGACAAAGGCGGCCGCTCCGGCCAAAAAGAAGCAGTTGTTCACTTAGGGCCAGGCCAAGACGAAGCAAGTACTAGTTGATGAGAACAAACCCTCATGAGCCACCTTTATCATAGGCGTCGACCTCGACCCGGATCAGGAAAGGGAGCTGGTGGGCTTCCTGAGGACTAACAAGGAGGTATTTGCATGGGAACCCAAGCAGCTGGTTGGGGTTCCTCGGGATGTGATTGAACATCACCTGAGGGTGTGCCCCAACGTGCGCCCGATAAAGCAAAGGGCACGGCGGCAGTCTACAGAGAAGTAGGCATTCATCATTCAGGAGACCCGCAGGCTACAAGACGCGGGCGTCATCCGCGAGGTCCAATACCCAGAGTGGCTGGCAAACCCGGTCGTCGTGCCCAAGAAGGGTGGGAAAGAGCGCATGTGCGTCGACTTCACCCACCTCAACAAGGCTTGCCCTCAGGACCCGTTCCCGCTTCCGCACATCGACCAGATCGTCGATTCCACTATCGAGTGCGACCTGTTGTGCTTGACGCGTTCTCAGGGTATCACCAAATCAAGATGGTGGTGGAAGACATAGAGAAGACGGCCTTTCTGACCCCCTGTGGGGTGTACTGCTACGCCTGCATGCCGTTTGGGTTGCGCAACGCAGGGGCAACCTTTCAGCGGTTGATGCACATCGCCTTAGGCCAGCAGCTCGGGAGGAACGCTGAGGCGTACGTCTATGATATTGTGGTGAAGTCTCGGGAGGCGAAGACCCTGATTCAAGATCTGGAGGAAACCTTTGCCAGTCTGCACCAAGTGAGTCTACAGCTCAACCCCGAGAAGTGCGTATTCGGTGTCCCCTCCGGCAAGCTGCTGGGCTTCCTCGTGTCTCACAGATGGATTGAAGCTAACCCCGAGAAGATCAAGGCAATCGAAGATATGAGTCCGCCGCAAATCCTCAAGGAAATGCAGAAGCTTGCGGGGTGCGTAACCTCGCTAGGGCGTTTCATCTCCAAGCTGGGGGAGCGCGCCCTGCCATTCTTAAAGTTGATGAAGAAGAAGGGCTCGTTCGAATGGACCCCCGAAGCAGACCAGGCATTCCAAGACCTCAAGAGATACCTGACCAGCCCGCCAGTCATGGTAGCGCCTCGCCCTCTCGAGCCGTTAGTACTCTATCTGGCTGCTACACCTCATTCCGCCAGTGCAACACTGGTGGCGCTCAGGGAAGAACGCCAGGCCGAGCGCCCGGCGCGCAAGACCATGCCTCTGCCCAAGGTAACGTCACCCCAGGATGATGAAGATAAAACTACAACAGCAGCAGTGGATGTTCAAACCCGGCAAGACAACACTGCGGGGCCCGTGGAGGCCATAACTGGTGAACTGGCTCCCGAGGCCCAGTCCCCGCGAGAAGTATCATCACCTCAGGAGGTCATAGGCTCCGCCAGCACCACCGGCCTCATCGAGCACCCGGTATACTTCGTCAGCACGGTGCTTCGGGACGCACAGGCAAGGTATCCTATGCCTCAGAAGCTCCTGCTCGCGCTTCTGGTGGCCTCGCGCAAGCTGCGGCACTACTTCCAGGGCCACCCAATCAAGTCGTCTCGGCATACCCGCTGGAGAGAGTACTCAGGAGCCCCAACGCAGCCGGAAGAGTCGCCGAGTGGAACATCGAGCTGCAGGCGTTCCAGCTCGAATTCAGCACCCCTAGAGTCATCAAGGGGGCTGCCCTTGCTGACTTTATAGCCGAATGAACTGACGCTTCGAAGCTCAAGGTTGGCGAGGACCTATCCCTTTTGCCTGGAAGTGAAGCGCCGGGGGGATGGGTCATGTACTTTGACGGCGCCTTCACGCGCCAGGGCGCGGAGGCTGGAGCTGTGCTCATCTCCCCAATGCAAGACAAGCTCTACTACGCTGTGCAGCTCTGCTTCCAGCACGGCGAAAATGTCTCCAACAACACCACAGAATACGAGCGGCTGATCACCGGCCTCAGGGCTGCGACGGCTTTGGGCGTGAAGCGCCTCACCATTCATGGTGACTCCCAGCTCCTCGTCAACTTCTCCAACAAGGTGTATGAACCAAAAGATAAGCATATGCAGGCTTACCTCGCGGAGGTGCGCAAGATGGAGAAACAATTCTTGGGCCTAGAGCTGAAGCACGTGCCCCATGGCACGAACAAAGAGGCTGATGAGATCGCCAAAAGGGCATCCAAGCGTCTGCGCCAAGAGCCAGGTGTCTTCGAGGAACGGCTCTTAAAGCCATCGGCGGTGCCCCCGCCTGCAAAGCCGGCACCACTTCGGGAGGAGCTTCCTCAACCGCCTGCTTCTGGAGCTCCGGCCTGCGGCCCGGCCTCGGGAGCACGCCTGCTCTTGGCACTCGAGCCTCAGGAGGGATGCTGGACCAAGGAATTCAAGGAGTACCTGACGCAGAGGACACTGCCGGAGAAGGAGGAGGACGCAGAGCGTGTGGCTCGACAAGCAACGGCGTACTGCATACAGGACGGTGAGCTATACAGGAAGCGGCCGAATGATGTTTCCTTGCGTTGCATTTCCATGGAACAGGGGAACGAGCTCCTAGCTGACATACACGGCGGAGATTGCGGGCACCACTCGTCGTCGCAAACCCTCGTCGGCAAGGCATTCCACAGTGGGTTGTACTGGCCTACCGCGCTCAATGACGCGGCAGAGCTGGTGAAGTCCTGCGAGGCCTGTCAGTTCCATGCCAAGCAGATCCACCAGCCAGCCCAGGGCCTCCAGACTATCCCGCTCACCTGGCCATTTGCGATCTGGGGGCTTGACATCTTAGGCCCGTTCCCCCGAGCGCCCGGGGGAAAGCGCTGCCTCTACGTCGCCATCGACAAATTCACCAAGTGGGCGGAGGTGGAAGCTGTCCGCACCATCCCAGCAGGCTCTGCAGTCATTTTCATCAAGAGCCTCGTGAGCCGGTTCGGGTTCCCTAATCGCATCATCACTGTCAACGGCTCGCAGTTCACTAGCAATCTCTTCAAGACATATTGTGCTAACCTTGGAACACAGATCTGCTATGCTTCGGTGGTGCATCCCAAGAGCAATGGTCAAGCTGAGCGCGCCAATGCGGATGTTCTGAGAGGTCTCAAGACCAGGACCTTCAAGAAGAAGCTCGAGGCCTGCAGCCGGGGCTGGCACGACGAGCTCCAGTTCGTGCTATGGTCCATCCGCACCACTGCCACCAGGCCAATGGGCAAGATCCCATTCTTCCTCATCCACGGAGCAGAAGCGGTTCTCCCGCACGAGGTCAAGCATCACTCCGCGTGGGTCCTGGCGTTTGATGAGGTGCAGCAGGACGCCATGTGGGGGATGGACCTCGTGCTGGGGGAGGAACGCCGCAGCCAAGCTTCGCTCAGGGCGGCAAGGTACCAACAGGCATTGCGGCGGTATCACGGCCGCAGCGTCCGCTCCAGGACGCTCAAGGTGGGCGATCTCGTCCTGAGGCAGGTGCTCTCCAGGGAAGGGCTGCATAAGCTCTCTCCCATGTGGGAGGGTCCGTTTCGGATTGCTCACGTCTCCAGGCCTGGCGTCGTGCGCTTGGAGATGCAAGACGGGGTCCCCATCCAGAACGCCTGGAATATCCAACACCTCAGGAAGTTCTACCAATGAAGTAAGGCCCGGTGCCTGTGAAGAATCGCCGCCCGTGACACTCTCACGTAATAACGAGTGGGGTTGTACACGCCCCGGAGTCTCAGGAGTACCGCCCTCGGGCCTCAGGGGCTCCCTCCCATGTCGAGTGGCAGCACTTATCTCCGCGCTGGTGAGAAGACTTGAAGACTAGACCAGGTGCCGGACGCGGCTTTTCTTTTGCTTTCCGAAGCTGGTTGCCTCTCTTTTAGTAAACTTTGCTTTCTGGTGTTCCTGGCTGGCTTGATTCCGTCGTTTTCAGCTTATGTTTTCTCTCAGTCCCTTGTTTTGGCTCGTACTCTCTCTTGTGTGCCTCGCGAGGGGGCTGGACGGGTGCTCTCTGCTCTCGTGAGCACTCTTCCTGTTCTTCGCAAGGCACCCTCGGTCGAGCTCGCGAGCTTGAACGCCTCTTTGAATCCATACCCCTCGGGTATCACGATGCATTGAGCCGTCCAGCACTAAGGAGGATAAGGAGTCTTCTAACAAAATTTTGCAGCTCCTAGGTACCTCTCAGGCTAAGGAAACCATGCCAGATCCAGGGAAATACGCACCTCGCAAAGCAGAATTCGCCTCGAACGCATCAAGCTAAGTTATTTTTTACACGCCTATATATAAAAAAACGCCGACACGGCAATGCGAAATAGAAACGGTAAAACATAGCATAGCAACTTGGGAATCATGGTTCATTACACGCCCTCGCAGGGCCCCATACTTGTTTCTAGTAATGCAGGGAAGAAGAAAAGCAAGTAGACAAAAGCGGCCCTTGCACCGCAGCTGCTCGCGAAGACCAACGGCCAACACTCCCCAGGACTCAGGCAGAGCCCCTCTCGCGTTTCACCAGGGTGCGGCGACGAGAGGACCCGCCACCGTCCTCAAGCAGGGCGCGGCGGCAAGGCGGCTGGTCCCAGCCGCCGCTGCTGGAGCTGCTGCTGGAGAAGGAGCCACGGGCGCCGTAAGGGCTACGGTCACCGTTAATGTAACACCCTGAGGATCATGCTACAGTAACCCTCTGTGATTAAGCTAATCATGTTGCTAAACAGGGCTTGATCACATTTGGAACACATTTCTTTTCAAACTCCTAATTCAAACTTCAATTAAATTTAAAGTGGAAAATAAAAGTTTTCAAAAATATAAACAAAAATTTTCGGGCCCTGCCAGAAATTGCACTGATAATTATTGTGGAGAAAACACATTTTTATAAAATACCTAAATACATTTAAATGAAATAAAACAGAAAAGAAAATAAGCAAATAAAAAGAAAACAGAAAACAGAACAGACAAAGGAAAAAAAAAGGAGAAGGCCCTTCCCCCCCACTGGACCCCCGGCCCAAACTGGGCCGCCACCCCCGACCCCCCCGGCCCAGCCCACCTCTCCCCCCGCGTCCCCTTCCCTGTTCCCCCGACCGGGGTCGGAACAGGGGCCGTCCCCGCCGCACCCCCTCGCCGGCGACGGGGAGG
>NC_057802.1:35313619-35315075 GCF_018294505.1 Triticum aestivum
AGTTCAAATAAGTTCAAGAAAATGAAATCCCTTTGTAACAGACGAGTTTCCGTGTGAAACCTTGATACTTCGAATGAGATTGTCCGTTTTGTACACGAAGTGCATCCAGTTTTTGCCGTAAGCCTCTCTACTTTCTTGCACATGCTATGTGGCTCAAATGATGACACCATGCCAACTTTCAACCTTTTCAGAGTTCATTTGTAGTGCTTTTTTCAATTTCCGGGTCTTATAGCTCAAAAAAATCTGTAAATTCATGAAAAATAACAAATGAAGCCAGAAAGGGTTGAAAATCGATGATGTGGCTTTGAATGGTGCATTTTGAAAACAGAAAAACTAGGAGTTCAAATAAGTTCAAGAAAATGAAATCCGTTTGTAACAGACGAGTTTCCGTGTGAAACCCTGATACTTTGAATGAGATTGTCTGTTTTGTACACGAAGTGCATCCAGTTTTTGCCTTAAGCCTCTCTACTTTCTTGCACATGCTATGTGGGTGAAATGATGACACCATGCAAACTTTCAACCTTTTTAGAGTTCATTTGTAGTGCTTTTTTCAATTTCAGGGTCTTATAGCTCAAAAAAATCAGTAAATGCATGAAAAATAACAAATGAAGTCAGAAAGGGTTGAAAATTGATGATGTGGCTTTGAATGGTGCATTTTGAACACAGAAAAACTATGGAGTTCAAATAAGATCAATAAAATGAAATCCCTTTGTAACAGACGAGTTTCTGTGTGAAACCCTGATACTTCGAATGAGATTGTCCTTCTTGTACACGAAGTGCATCCAGTTTTTCCCGTAAGCCTCTCTACTTTCTTGCACATGCTATGTGGGTGAAATGATGACACCATGCCAACTTTCAACCATTTCAGAGTTCATTTGTAGTGCTTTTTCAATTTCGGGGTCTTATAGCTCAAAAAATCAGTAAATGCATGAAAAATAACAAATGAAGTCAGAAAGGGTTGAAAATCGATGATGTGGCTTCGAATGGTGCATTTTGAACACAAAAAAACTAGGAGTTCAAATAAGTTCAAGAAAATGAAATCCCTTTGTAACACACGAGTTTCCGTGTGAAACCCTGATACTTCGAATGAGATTGTCCGTTTTGTACACGAAGTGCATCCAGTTTTTGCCTTAAGCCTCTATACTTTCTTGCACATGCTATGTGGGTGAAATGATGACACCATGCCAACTTTTCAGAGTTCATTTGTAGTGCTTCTCAATTTCAGGGTCTTATAGCTCAAAAAAATCAGTAAATGCATGAAAAATAACAAATGAAGACAGAAAGGGTTGAAAATTGATGATGTGCCTTTGAATGGTGCATTTTGAACACAGAAAAACTATGGAGTTCAAATAAGTTCAAGAAAATGAAATCCTTTTGTAACAGACGAGTTTCTGTATGAAACCCTGATACTTCAAATGAGATTGTCCGTTTTGTACACGAAGTGCATCCAGTTTTT
>NC_057802.1:35318289-35318828 GCF_018294505.1 Triticum aestivum
TTTCAATTTCAGGGTCTCATAGCTCAAAAAAATCAATAAATGCATGAAAAATAACAAATGAACACAGAAAGGGTTGAAAATTGATGATGTGGCTTTGAATGGTGCATTTTGAACACAGAAAAACTATGGAGTTCAAATAAGATCAAGAAAATGAAATCCCTTTGTAACACACGACTTTCCGTGTGAAACCCTGATACTTCGAATGAGATTGTCCGTTTTGTACACGAAGTGCATCCAGTTTTTGCCGTAAGCCTCTCTACTTTCTTACACATGCTATGTGGGTGAAATGATGACACCATGCCAACTTTCAACCTTTTCAGAGTTCATTTGTAGTGCTTTTTTCAATTTCAGGGTCTTATAGCTCAAAAAAACAATAAATGCATGAAAAATAACAAATGAAGCCAGAAAGGGTTGAAAATCGATGATGTGGCTTTGAATGGTGCATTTTGAAAACAGAAAAACTAGGAGTTCAAATAAGTTCAAGAAAATGAAATCCCTTTGTAACAGACGAGTTTCCGTGTGAAACCCTGATACTTTGA
>NC_057802.1:35318838-35319734 GCF_018294505.1 Triticum aestivum
AATCCATGAAAAATAACAAATGAAGTCAGAAAGGGTTGAAAATTGATGATGTGGCTTTGAATGGTGCATTTTGAACACAGAAAAACTATGGAGTTCAAATAAGATCAAGAAAATGAAATCCCTTTGTAACAGACGAGTTTCCGTGTGAAACCCTGATACTTCGAATGAGATTGTCCGTTTTGTACACGAAGTGCATCCAGTTTTTGCCGTAAGCCTCTCTACTTTCTTGCACATGCTATGTGGGTGAAATGATGACACCATGCCAACTTTCAACCTTTTCAGTGTTCATTTGTAGTGCTTTTCAATTTCAGGGTCTTATAGCTCAAAAAAATCAGTAAATGCATAAAAAATAACAAATGAAGTCAGAAAGGGTTGAAAATGGATGATGTGGCTTTGAATGGGGCATTTTGAACACAGAAAAACTAGGATTTCAAATAAGTTCTAGAAAATGAAATCCCTTTATAACACACGAGTGTCCGTGTGAAACGCTGATACTTCGAATGAGATTGTCCGTTTTGTACACGAAGTGCATCCGGTTTTTGCCGTAAGCCTCTCTACTTTCTTGCACATGCTATGTGGGTGAAATGATGACACCATGCCAACTTTTAACCTTTTCAGAGTTCATTTGTAGTGCTTCTCAATTTCAGGGTCTTATAGCTCAAAAAAACCCAGTAAATGCATGAAAAATAACAAATGAAGACAGAAAGGGTTGAAAATTGATGATGTGCCTTTGAATGGTGCATTTTGAACACAGAAAAACTATGGAGTTACAATAAGTTCAAGAAAATGAAATCCCTTTGTAACAGACGAGTTTCCGTGTGAAACCGTGATACTTTGAATGAGATTGTCCGTTTTGTACATGAAGTGCATCCAGTTTTGCCTTAAGCCTCTCTACT
>NC_057802.1:35319744-35320635 GCF_018294505.1 Triticum aestivum
TTTCAGGGTCTTATAGCTCAAAAAAATCAGTAAATGCATGAAAAATAACAAATGAAGTCAGAAAGGGTTGAAAATCGATGATGTGGCTTTGAATGGTGCATTTTGAAAACAGGAAAACTAGGAGTTCAAATAAGTTCATGAAAACGAAATCCCTTTGTAAGAGACGAGTTTCCGTGTGAAACCCTGATACTTCGAATGAGATTGTCCGTTTTGTACAAGAAGTGCATCCAGTTTTTGACGTAAGCCTCTCTACTTTCTTGCACATGCTATGTGGGTGAAATGATGACACCATGCCAACTTTCAACCTTTTCAGAGTTCGTTTGTAGTGCTTTTCAATTTCAGGGTCTTATAGCTCAAAAAATCAGTAAATGCATGAAAAATAACAAATGAAGTCAGAAAGGGTTGAAAATTGATGATGTGGCTTTGAATGGTGCATTTTGAACACAGAAAAACTATGGAGTTCAAATAAGTTCAAGAAAATGAAATCCCTTTGTAACACACGAGTTTCCGTGTGAAACCCTGATACTTCGAATGAGATTGTCCGTTTTGTACACGAAGTGCATCCAGTTTTTGCCGTAAGCCTCTCTACTTTCTTGAGCATGCTATGTGGGTGAAATGATGACACCATGCCAACTTTCAACCTTTTCAGAGTTCATTTGTAGTGCTTTTGAATTTCAGGGTCCTATAGCTCAAAAAATCAGTAAATGCATGAAAAATAAAAAATGAAGTCAGAAAGGGTTGAGAATCGATGATGTGGCTTTGAATGGTGCATTTTGAACACAGAAAAACTAGGAGTTCAAATAAGTTCAAGAAAATGAAATCCCTTTGTAACAGACGACTTTCCGTGTGAAACCCTGATACTTCGAATGAGATTGTCCGTTTTGTACACGA
>NC_057802.1:35320722-35321658 GCF_018294505.1 Triticum aestivum
GCATTTCAATTTCAGGGTCTTATAGCTCAAAAAAATCAGTAAATGCATAAAAAATAACAAATGAAGTCAGAAAGGGTTGAAAATCAATGATATGCCTTTGAATGGTGCATTTTGAACACAGAAAAACTAGGAGTTCAAATAAGTTCTAGAAAATGAAATCCCTTTATAACACACGAGTTTCCGTGTGAAACCCTGATACTTCGAATGAGATTGTCCGTTTTGTACACGAAGTGCACCCGGTTTTTGCCGTAAGCCTCTCTACTTTCTTGCACATGCTATGTGGGTGAAATGATGACACCATGCCAACTTTTACCCTTTTTAGAGTTCATTTGTAGTGCTTCTCAATTTCAGGGTCTTATAGCTCAAAAAAACCAGTAATTGCATGAAAAATAACAAATGAAGACAGAAAGGGTTCAAAATTGATGATGTGGCTTTGCATGGTGCATTTTGAACACAGAAAAACTATGGAGTTCAAATAAGATCAAGAAAATGAAATCCCTTTGTAACACACGAGTTTCCGTGTGAAAGCCTGATACTTCGAATGAGATTGTCCGTTTTGTAAACGAAGTGCATCCAGTTTTTGCCATAAGCCTCTCTACTTTCTTGCACATGCTATGTGGGTGAAATGATGACACCATGCCAACTTTCAACCTTTTCAGAGTTCATTTGTAGTGCTTTTCAATTTCAGGGTCTTATAGCTCAAAAAAATCAGTAAATGCATGTAAAATAACAAATGAAGTCAGAAAGGGTTGAAAATTAATGATGTGGCTTTGAATGGTGCATTTTGATCACAGAAAAACTATGGATTTCAAATAAGTTCAAGAAAATGAAATCCCTTTGTAACAGACGAGTTTCCGTGTGAAACCCTGATATTTCGAATGAGATTGTCCGTTTTGTACACGAAGTGCATCCAGTTTTTGCCGTCAGCCTCTCTAC
>NC_057802.1:35322086-35323248 GCF_018294505.1 Triticum aestivum
TTTTCAATTTCAGGGTCTCATAGCTCATAAAAATCAGTAAATGCATGAAAAATAACAAATGAAGCCAGAAAGGGTTGAAAATCGATGATGTGGCTTTGAATGGTGCATTTTGAACACAGAAAAACTATGGAGTTCAAATAAGTTCAAGAAAATGAAATCCCTTTGTAACAGACGAGTTTCCGTGTGAAACCCTGATACTTCGAATGAGATTGTCCGTTTTGTACACGAAGTGCATCCCGTTTTTGCCATAAGCCTCTCTACTTTCTTGCACATGCTATGTGGGTGAAATGATGACACCATGCAAACTTTCAACCTTTTCAGAGTTCATTTGTAGTGCTTTTCAATTTCAGGGTCTTATAGCTCAAAAAAATCAGTAAATGCATGTAAAATAACAAATGAAGTCAGAAAGGGTTGAAAATTGATGATGTGGCTTTGAATGGTGCATTTTGATCACAGAAAAACTATGGATTTCAAAAAAGTTCAAGAAAATGAAATCCCTTTGTAACAGACGAGTTTCCGTGTGAAACCCTGATACTTCGAATGAGATTGTCCGTTTTGTACACGAAGTGCATCCAGTTTGTGCCGTAAGCCTCTCTACTTTCTTGAACATGCTATGTGGGTGAAATGATGACACCATGCAAACTTTCAACCTTTTCAGAGTTCGTTTGTAGTGCTTTTCAATTTCAGGGTCTCATAGCTCAAAAAAATCAATAAATGCATGAAAAATAAGAAATGAAGTCAGGAAGGGTTGAAAATTGATGATGTGGCTTTGAATGGTGCATTTTGAACACAGAAAAACTATGGAGTTCAAATAAGATCAAGAAAATGAAATCCCTTTGTAACACACGAGTTTCCGTGTGAAACCCTTATACTTCGAATGAGATTGTCCGTTTTGTACACGAAGTGCATCCAGTTTTTGCCGTAAGCCTCTCTACTTTCTTGCACATGCTATGTGGGTGAAACGATGACACCATGCCAACTTTTAACCATTTCAGAGTTCATTTGTAGTGCTTCTCAATTTCAGGGTCTTATAGCTCAAAAAAATCAGTAAATGCATGAAAAATAACAAATGAAGTCAAAAAGGGTTGAAAATCAATGATGTGGCTTTGAATGGTGCATTTTGAACACAGAAAAACTAGGAGTTCAAATAAGTTCAAGAAAA
>NC_057802.1:35323597-35324286 GCF_018294505.1 Triticum aestivum
TTATAGCTCAAAAAAATCATAACAAATGAAGTCAGAAAGGGTTGAAAATTGATGATGTGGCTTTGCATGGTGCATTTTGATCACAGAAAAACTATGGAGTTCAAATAAGTTCAATAAAATGAAATCCCTTTGTAACAGACGAGTTTCCGTGTGAAACCCTGATACTTCGAATGAGATTGTCCGTTTTGTACACGAAGTGCATCCAGTTTTTGCTGTAAGCCTCTCTACTTTCTTGAACATGCTATGTGGGTGAAATGATGACACCATGCAAACTTTCAACCTTTTCAGAGTTCATTTGTAGTGCTTTTCAATATCAGGGTCTCATAACTCAAAAAAATCAATAAATGCATGAAAAATAACAAATGAAGTCAGGAAGGGTTGAAAATTGATGATGTGGCTTTGAATGGTGCATTTTGAACACAGAAAAACTATGGAGTTCAAATAAGATCAAGAAAATGAAATCCCTTTGTAACACACGAGTTTCCGTGTGAAACCCTTATACTTCGAATGAGGTTGTCCGTTTTGTACACGAAGTGCATCCAGTTTTTGCCGTAAGCCTCTCTACTTTCTTGCACATGCTATGTGGGTGAAACGATGACACCATGCCAACTTTTAACCTTTTCAGAGTTCATTTGTAGTGCTTCTCAATTTCAGGGTCTTATAGCTCAAAAAAAACCAGTAAATGCATG
>NC_057802.1:35324364-35325795 GCF_018294505.1 Triticum aestivum
AAAATGAAATCCCTTTGTAACAGACGAGTTTCCGTGTGAAACCCTGATACTTCGAATGAGATTGTCCGTTTTGTACACGAAGTGCATCCAGTTTTTGCCGTAAGCCTCTCTACTTTCTTGCACATGCTATGTGGGTGAAATGATGACACCATGCCAACTTTGAACCTTTTCAGAGTTCATTTGTAGTGCTTTTTTCAATTTCAGGGTCTTATAGCTCAAAAAAATCAGTAAATGCATGAAAAATAACAAATGAAGTTAGAAAGGGTTGAAAATCGATGATGTGGCTTTGAATGGTGCATTTTGAAAACAGAAAAACTAGGAGTTCAAATAAGTTCAAGAAAATGAAATCACTTTGTAACAGACGAGTTTCCGTGTTAAACCCTGATACTTCGAATGAGATTGTCCGTTTTGTACACGAAGTGCATCCAGTTTTTGCCTTAAGCCTCTCTTCTTTCTTGCACATGCTATGTGGGTGAAATGATGACACCATGCAAACTTTCAACCTCTTCAGAGTTCATTTCTAGTGCTTTACAATTTCAGGGTCTTATAGCTCAAAAAATCAGTAAATGCATGAAAAATAACAAATGAAGTCAGGAAGGGTTGAAAATTGATGATGTGGCTTTGAATGGTGCATTTTGAACACAGAAAAACTATGGAGTTCAAATAAGATCAAGAAAATGAAATCCCTTTGCAACAGACGAGTTTCCGTGTGAAACCCTGATACTTCGAATGAGATTGTCCGTTTTGTACACGAAGTGCATCCAGTTTTTGCCATAAGCCTCTCTACTTTCTTGCACATGCTATGTGGGTGAAATGATGACACCATGCAAACTTTCAACCTTTTCAGAGTTCATTTGTAGTGCTTTTCAATTTCAGGGTCTTATAGCTCAAAAAAATCATAACAAATGAAGTCAGAAAGGGTTGAAAATTGATGATGTGGCTTTGAATGGTGCATTTTGATCACAGAAAAACTATGGAGTTCAAATAAGTTCAAGAAAATGAAATCCCTTTGTAACAGACGAGTTTCCGTGTGAAACCCTGATACTTCGAATGAGATTGTCCGTTTTGTACACGAAGTGCATCCAGTTTTTGCTGTAAGCCTCTCTACTTTCTTGAACATGCTATGTGGGTGAAATGATGACACCATGCAAACTTTCAACCTTTTCAGAGTTCATTTGTAGTGCTTTTCAATTTCAGGGTCTCATAACTCAAAAAAATCAATAAATGCATGAAAAATAACAAATGAAGTCAGGAAGGGTTGAAAATTGATGATGTGGCTTTGAATGGTGCATTTTGAACACAGAAAAACTATGGAGTTCAAATAAGATCAAGAAAATGAAATCCCTTTGTAACACACGAGTTTCCGTGTGAAACCCTTATACTTCGAATGAGATTGTCCGTTTTGTACACGAAGTGCATCCAGTTTTTGCC
>NC_057802.1:35326886-35327924 GCF_018294505.1 Triticum aestivum
AAAATAAGTAAATGCATGAAAAATAACAAATGAAGTCAGAAAGGGATGAAAATTGATGATGTGGCTTTGAATGGTGCATTTTGAACACAGAAAAACTATGGAGTTCAAATAAGATCAAGAAAATGAAATCCCTTTGTAACAGACGAGTTTCCGTGTGAAACCCTGATACTTCGAATGAGATTGTCCGTTTTGTACACGAAGTGCATCCAGTTTTTGCCGTAAGCCTCTCTACTTTCTTGCACATGCTATGTGGGTAAAATGATGACACCATGCCAAGTTTCAACCTTTTCAGTGTTCATTTGTAGTGCTTTTCAATTTCAGGGTCTTATAGCTCAAAAAAATCAGTAAATGCATAAAAAATAACAAATGAAGTCAGAAAGGGTTGAAAATCGATGATGTGGCTTTGAATGGTGCATTTTGAACACAGAAAAACTAGGAGTTCAAATAAGTTCTAGAAAATGAAATCCCTTTATAACACACGAGTGTCCGTGTGAAACCCTGATACTTTGAATGAGATTGTCCGTTTTGTACACGAAGTGCATCCGGTTTTTGCCGTAAGCCTCTCTACTTTCTTGCACATGCTATGTGGGTGAAATGATGACACCATGCCAACTTTTAACCTTTTCAGAGTTCATTTGTAGTGCTTCTCAATTTCAGGGTCTTATAGCTCACAAAAAACCAGTAAATGCATGAAAAATAACAAATGAAGACAGAAAGGGTTGAAAATTGATGATGTGCCTTTGAATGGTGCATTTTGAACACAGAAAAACTATGGAGTTCAAATAAGTTCAAGAAAATGAAATCCCTTTGTAACAGACGAGTTTCCGTGTGAAACCCTGATACTTCGAATGAGATTGTCCGTTTTGTACACGAAGTGCATCCAGTTTTTGCCTTAAGCCTCTCTACTTTCTTGCACATGCTATGTGGGTGAAATGATGACACCATGCAAACTTTCAACCTTTTCAGAGTTCATTTGTAGTGCTTTTCAATTTCAGGGTCTTATAGCTCAAAAAAATCAGTAAATGCATGAAAAATAAC
>NC_057802.1:35328314-35329139 GCF_018294505.1 Triticum aestivum
ATCAGTTTTTGCCGTCAGCCTCTCTACTTTCATGAACATGCTATGTGGGTGAAATGATGACACCATGCAAACTTTCAACCTTTTCAGAGTTCATTTGTAGTGCTTTTCAATTTCAGGGTCTCATAGCTAAAAAAAAATCAATAAATGCATGAAAAATAACAAATGAAGTCAGGAAGGGTTGAAAATTGATGATGTGGCTTTGAATGGTGCATTTTGAACACAGAAAAACTATGGAGTACAAATAAGAACAAGAAAATGAAATCCCTTTGTAACACACGAGTTTCCGTGTGAAACCCTTATACTTCGAATGAGATTGTCCGTTTTGTACACGAAGTGCATCCAGTTTTTGCCGTAAGCCTCTCTACTTTCTTGCACATGCACTACTGGAATCAGCTAATTTGCCATCTGCCAGATCTTTGCCGTCTGCTAGCTGACGGCAAAGAAGCTCTTTGCCATCAGCTACACATAAACAGACGGCAAAGAAAAGGCTGACGGCAAACACACTCTTTGCCATCTGCCTGGTCTTTGCCGTCTGCCAGCGGACGGCAAATAATCTTTGCCGTCCGCTGGCGGACGGCAAAGAGTGTGGTGGCCCCACCCCCCGCTCGTTTGAAAAAATCCTAACGGCCCACCTCTTTGCCGTCCGCTAGCGGACGGCAAAGAGGCAGAAAGGCGGACGGCAAAGGCTGGCGGACGGCAAAGAGGGCACTTGCCTAACGGCAGGTACCCCCCGCCCGTTACTCACTTCGTCCTCGCCTCGCCCTTCTCCTCCCACCCCGCCGCCGCCGCCGCCGCCCGCCGCGCGCCGCCGCCCCGTCGCCCCCG
>NC_057802.1:35334408-35336391 GCF_018294505.1 Triticum aestivum
GAGCCGAGTGGCCATGCTGATGATGGCGGGGAGCCGACTGATCTTGAGGAGGAGGGTGGCACCGTCTACCAGCGTGGTGCTACACGGCTCCCGTCCGTGCCGGCGACTCGCGAGCAGAGGTGGTTGATCTTCCCTGATGGGGAGAGGTACGTAAGTGCATTTAATATTTTTGTACCTTCTGCATTCACGTTTCTTCAAATAACTAATGCGTTGGCCTTGTCATGCTGCAGGGGTTGGGACCACCATCATAGTGTCCGCCGGCCCAACTCCGTCCTTGGAGTTCTTTGCCGGCAAAACTTCCCGGGGTTTGTCACGTTGCCTGGTGAGGGTCGGCTTCCAGAGCTTGGGTTGAGCTGGGAGCACTACGTGGCTGCCCCGGCCCCGCCGGATGTCATTATCGACGGTGTCGTGTGCGACACGAGGGCAGACATGGTGATCAGGACGTTCTGGGTAATTTCTCCTTTACACATTTCAAAATCTTCAACTAGCTAGTTATTAATTGTGCTAATCAATATTGTCTCATTTGATTGCAGACATTCTACAGGTGTGAGGAGGGATACGAGGAGGAGTGCGCAAATGTTATCGAGAACATCTGCAAGCGCCTACTCCAGAACTTACGGCACGAGGCTCGGGTGCAGGCTGTTCGAGACTACTACGCCTTGCGTGGTATCAAGAAGACCAAGCCGGCATGCCGCGATAAGTTCCTGAGTAAGGAGCAGTACATGAAGGTAATTCTTAAGGCCTTCTACTTAAGTTCCTTCATTTAGTAATTCTTAGCCGTAGCGCTCAAGTTTCTATTTGCTAACTTAGGCGCCTCCGAGATGGTGTGCGGATCGGATGGATTGTTGGGAGGTGTTGGTCGATGAGTGGTGCTCACAAGAATGGCTAGCCCTCCACAACCAGGCCAAGGACAAACGTGCCCAAATGGAAGGTGTGCCACACCATCAAGGCAGCTCCAACTTATATCAGTTCGGGCGCAACTGGGTATGTGGTTTGCTTCATGATTCATGCAATTCATTCATCATGCTAGCTTGAGCCCTTTAGTTACTAATTTTCGTTGTTTCTCTCTTTCAGGCACGCCACAATAAGGCGGATAAGGTGCCAGAGGTGTACAACCTGTATGCCATGGCCCACACTGGCTCTTACAAGAAAGTCAAGGCTTTCTCTCAGTCTGACCTCGATGATGCAAACAACTTCACCAACATCTCCTCCCACAACAAGCTCGTGAGATATAGAGATGAGGGGAAGGCGAGGAAAGGGGAGGACTTTAACCCGAGCCAGGGTCCCATTGATCCAGAGCTGGTGATGATATCTGGTGGCGGGAGGTCCCATGGCTCCATAGCCATTGGAGATGGACTTATCCGTTGTCCTAGCACTCTCCCAGAGATCAAGGCGCGCCAGTCGAGCTCCGCTCCTGAGATAAGGCCTCGTGAACGGCCAGTGCAACTCGCCATCAAGGTTAGTGATACGTACTCAGCTATCTTTCTCCATTACATTGTGTGCGTTTCCATCAATGATTACAAATGGTCATGTGAGTGGTGTTGCAGGCTGCTATACAGAGTGAGAGATAGAACGGAGAAACTTCTGGCGGAGGCGGCGGAGAGGCAGCGGGAGTTGGAGGAGAGGACGACAAAGATGATGGAGGAGGAGAGGGCACGGAATGACATGCAGGCAAGGGCCATGTACGAGCTCCTTGTGGTAAGTTTCTTCTGCAGATTAGCCAAAACATTCATGTAGTGTTTGTCTCATTACTAACTAGTATGACTGAGTCGTCAAAACCAAATGTGCAGTCTGTGTGCGAGAAGACCGGTCAGACCGCTCCGCCGATGCCAGTGATTGCTCCTGGGACCACGGTGAGTTTAATTTGAATGGACATTACTTGCTAGTCTTAACATTTGAGTGTCATAATGCTAACGAGACATTGGAAATGATCTTTGGTGCAGCTTAACTCCAGAAACGCATCGCATGATCCTTCTCCAGCTA
>NC_057802.1:35336491-35337090 GCF_018294505.1 Triticum aestivum
AAGTATCAGGGTTTCATACGGAAACTTGTCTGTTACAAAGGGATTTCATTTTTTTGAAATTATTTGAACTCCATAGTTTTTATGTGCTCGAAATGCACCATGAATAGCCACATCATCAATTTTCAACCCTTTCTGACTTCATTTGTTATTTTTCATGCATTTACTGATTATTTTGTGCTATAAGACCATGAAATTGAAAAGCATTTCTAATGAACTCTGAAAAGGTTGAAAGTTTGCATGGTATCATCATTTGACCCACATAGCATGTGCAAGAAATTAGAGAGGGTTACGGCCAAAACTGGATGCACTTCGTGTACAAAACGGACAATCTCTTTCGAAGTATCAGGGTTTCATACGGAAACTTGTCGGTTACAAAGGGATATCATTTTTTTGAACTTATTTGAACTCCATAGTTTTTCTGTGCTAAAAATGCACCATTCAAAGCCACATCATCAATTTTCAACGCTTTCTGACTTCATTTGTTATTTTTCATGCATTTACCAATTATTTTGAGCTATAAGACCATGAAATTGAAAAGCATTTCAAATGAACTCTGAAAAGGGTGAAAGTTGGCATGGTATCATCATTTTAACCACATA
>NC_057802.1:35337100-35337436 GCF_018294505.1 Triticum aestivum
GGCAAAAACTGAATGCACTTCGTGTACAAAACGGACAATCTCTTTCGAAGTATCAGGGTTTCATACGGAAACTTGTCGGTTACAAAGGGATATCATTTTTTTGAACTTATTTGAACTCCATAGTTTTTCTGTGCTCAAAATGCACCATTCAAAGCCACATCATCAATTTTCAACCCTTTCTGACTTCATTTGTTATTTTTCATGCATTTACCAATTATTTTGAGCTATAAGACCCTGAAATTGAAAAGCATTTCAAATGAACTCTGAAAAGGTTGAAAGTTGGCATGGTATCATCATTTGACCCACATAGCATGTGCAAGAAAGTAGAGAGGGTTA
>NC_057802.1:35337446-35338510 GCF_018294505.1 Triticum aestivum
AAAGCCACATCATCAATTTTCAACGCTTTCTGACTTCATTTGTTATTTTTCATGCATTTACCAATTATTTTGAGCTATAAGACCATGAAATTGAAAAGCATTTCAAATGAACTCTGAAAAGGGTGAAAGTTGGCATGGTATCATCATTTTAACCACATAGCATGTGCAAGAAAGTAGAGAGGGTTACGGACAAAACTGGATGCACTTCGTGTACAAAACGGACAATCTCTTTCGAAGTATCAGGGTTTCATACGGAAACGTTTCTGTTACAAAGGGATTTCAATTTTATGAACTTATTTGAACTCCATAGTTTTTCTGTGCTCAAAAAGCACCATTCAAAGCCACATCATCAATTTTCAACCCTTTCTGACTTCATTTGTTAGTTTTCATGCATTTACTGATTATTTTGAGCTATAAGACCCTGAAATTGGAAAGCATTTCAAATGAACTCTGAAAAGGTAGAAAGTTGGCATGTTATCATCATTTGACCCACATAGCATGTACAAGAAAGTAGAGAGGGTTACGGCAAAAACTGGATGCACTTCGTGTACAAAACAGACAATCTCTTTCGAAGTATCCGGGTTTCATACGGAAACTCGTCTGTTACAAAGGGGTTTCATTTTTTCTGAACTTATTTGAACTCCATAGTTTTTCTGTGCTCAAAATGCACCATTCAAAACCACATCATCAATTTTCAACCCTTTCTGACTTCATTTGTAATTTTTCATGCATTTACTGGTTATTTTGAGATATAAGACCCTGAAATTGAAAAGAATTTCAAATAAACTCCGAAAAGGTTGAATGTTGGCATGGTATCATCATTTGACCCACATAGCATGTGCAAGAAAGTAGAGAGGGTTACGGCAAAAACTGGATGCACTTCTTGTACAAAACGGACAATCTCTTTCGAAGTATCAGGGTTTCATACGGAATCATTTCTGTTACAAAGGGATTTCAATTTTATGAACTTATTTGAACTCCATAGATTTTCTGTGCTCAAAAAGCACCATTCAAAGCCACATCATCAATTTTCAACCCTTTCTAACTTCATTTGTTAATTTTCA
>NC_057802.1:35339585-35340510 GCF_018294505.1 Triticum aestivum
ATACGGAAACATTTCTGTTACAAAGGGATTTCAATTTTATGAACTTATTTGAACTCCATAGTTTTTCTGTGCTCAAAAAGCACCATTCAAAGCCACATCATCAATTTTCAACCCTTTCTGACTTCATTTGTTATTTTTCATGCATTTACTGATTATTTTGAGCTATAAGACCCTGAAATTGGAAAGCATTTCAAATGAACTCTGAAAAGGTTGAAAGTTGGCATGGTATCATCATTTGACCCACATAGCATGTGCAAGAAAGTAGAGAGGGTTACGGCAAAAACTGGATGCACTTCGTGTACAAAACAGACAATCTCTTTCGAAGTATCCGGGTTTCATACGGAAACTCGTCTGTTACAAAGGGGTTTCATTTTTTTTGAACTTATTTGAACTCCATAGTTTTTCTGTGCTCAAAATGCACCATTCAAAGCCACATCATCAATTTTCAACCCTTTCTGACTTCATTTGTAATTTTTCATGCATTTACTGGTTATTTTGAGCTATAAGACCCTGAAATTGAAAAGAATTTCAAATAAACTCTGAAAAGGTTGAATGTTGGCATGGTATCATCATTTGACCCACATAGCATGTGCAAGAAAGTAGAGAGGGTTACGGCAAAAACTGGATGCACTTCGTGTACAAAACGGACAATCTCTTTCGAAGTATCAGGGTTTCATACGGAATCATTTCTGTTACAAAGGGATTTCAATTTTATGAACTTATTTGAACTCCATAGTTTTTCTATGCTCAAAAAGCACCATTCAAAGCCACATCATCAATTTCAACCCTTTCTGACTTCATTTGTTATTTTTCATGCATTTACTGATTATTTTGAGCTATAAGACCCTGAAATTGGAAAGCATTTCAAATGAACTCTGAAAAGGTTGAAAGTTGGCATGGTATCATCATTTGACCCACATAGCAT
>NC_057802.1:35341226-35343021 GCF_018294505.1 Triticum aestivum
GCCGCGTACGCAACGTGCAGGTGTGCATAGGGCGATGGGCCCAGACCCCTGCGCGCATAGGTTTAGACCGGCGTGCTGACCTCTCTGTTGTGCTTAGGTGGGGCTGCGACGTGTTGATCTTACGAGGCCGGGCATGACCCAGAAAAGTGTGTCCGGCCAAATGGGATCGAGCGTGTTGGGTTATGTGGTGCACCCCTGCAGGGAAGTTTATCTATTCGAATAGCCGTGTCCCTCGGTAAAAGGACGACCCGGAGTTGTACCTTGACCTTATGACAACTAGAACTGGATACTGAATAAAATACACCCTTCCAAGTGCCAGATACAACCCGGTGATCGCTCTCTAACAGGGCGACGAGGAGGGGATCGCCGGGTAGGATTATGCTATGCGATGCTACTTGGAGGACTTCAATCTACTCTCTTCTATATGCTGCCAGATGGAGATGTCCAGAAGCGTAGTCTTCGACAGGACTAGCTATCCCCCTCTTATTCTGGCATTCTGCAGTTCAGTCCACTGATATGCCCCTTTACACATATACCCATGCATATGTAGTATAGCTCCTTGCTTGCGAGTACTTTGGATGAGTACTCACGGTTGCTTCTCTCCCTCTTTTCCCCCTTTTTCCTTTCTATCTGGTTGTCGCAACCAGATGCTGGAGCCCAGGAGCCAGACGCCACCGTCGACGACGACATCAACGACACTGGAGGTGCCTACTACTACGTGCAGGCCGCTGACGACGATCAGGAGTAGTTAGGAGGTCCCAGGCAGGAGGCCTTGCCTTTTCGATCGTTGTTACTTTTGTGCTAGCCTTCTTAAGGCAAACTTGTTTAACTTATGTCTGTACCCAGATATTGTTGCTTCCGCGGACTCGTCTATGATCGAGCACTTGTATTCGAGCCCTCGAGGCCCCTGGCTTGTATTATGATGCTTGTATGACTTATTTATGTTGTAGAGTTGTGTTGTGATATCTTCCCGTGAGTCCCTGATCGTGATCGTACACATTTGCGTGCATGATTAGTGTACGGTCAAATCGGGGGCGTCACACACGGCAAAAATTGGATGCACTTCGTGTACAAAACGGACAATCTCTTTCGAAGTGTCAGGGTTTCATACGAAAACTCGTCTCTTACAAAGGGATTTCATTTTTTTGAACTTATTTGATCTCGATCATTTTTATGTGCTCAAAATGCACCATGCAAAGCCACATCATCAATTTTCAACCCTTTCTGACTTCATTTGTTATTTTTCATGCATTTACTGATTATTTTGAGCTATAAGACCCTGAAATTGAAAAGCATTTCAAATGAACTCTGAAAAGGTTGAAAGTTGGCATGGTATCATCATTTTACCCACATAGCATGTGCAACAAAGTAGAGAGGATTATGGCAAAAACTGGATGCACTTCATGTACAAAACGGACAATCTCTTTCGAAGTATCAGGGTTTCATATACAAACTCGTCTGTTACAAAGGGATTTCAATTTTTTTGAACTTATTTGAACTCCGTAGTTTTTCTGTACTCAAAATGCACCATTCAAAGCCACATCATCAATTTTCAAACCATTCTGACTTCATTTGTTATTTTTCATGCATTTACTGGTTATTTTGAGCTATAAGACCCTGAAATTGAAAAGCAATTCAGATGAACTCTGCAAAGGTTGAAAGTTGGCATGGTATCATCATTTGACCTAGATAGCAAGTGCAAGAAAGTAGAGAGGGTTACGGCATAAACTGGATGCACTTCATGTACAAAACGGACAATCTCTTTCGAAGTATCAGGGTTTCATACGGAAACTCG
>NC_057802.1:35343260-35344092 GCF_018294505.1 Triticum aestivum
AAAAACTGGATGCACTTCGTGTACAAAACGGACACTCTCTTTCGAAGTATCGGGGTTTCATACGAAACCTCGTCTGTTACAAAGGGATTTCATTTTTTTGAACTTATTTGAACTCCATAGTTTTTCTGTGCTCAAAATGCACCATGCAAAGCCACATCATCAATTTTCAACCCTTTTTGACTTCGTTTGTTATTTTTCATGCATTTACTGATTATTTTGAGCTATAAGACCCTGAAATTGAAAAGCATTTCAAATGAACTATGAAAAGGTTGAAAGTTGGCATAGTACCATCATTTGACCCACATAGCATGTGCAAGAAAGTAGAGAGGGTTACGGCAAAAATTGGATGCACTGCGTGTACAAAATGGACAATCTCTTTGGAAGTATCAGGGTTTCATACGAAAACTCGTCTGTTACAAAGGGATTTCATTTTTTTGAACTTATTTGATCTCGATCATTTTTATGTGCTCAAAATGCACCATGCAAAGCCACATCATCAATTTTCAACCCTTTCTGACTTCATTTGTTATTTTTCATGCATTTACTGATTATTTTGAGCTACAAGACCCTGAAATTGAAAAGCATTTCAAATGAACTCTGAAAATGTTGAAAGTTGGCATGGTATCATCATTTTACCCACTTAGCATGCGCAAGAAAGTAGAGAGGATTACGGCAAAAACTGGATGCACTTCATGTACAAAACGGATAATCTCTTTCGAAGTATCAGGGTTTCATATACAAACTCGTCTGTTACAAAGGGATTTCAATTTTTTTAAATTTATTTGAACTCCGTAGTTTTTCTGTACTCAAAATGCACCATTCAAAGCCACAT
>NC_057802.1:35344102-35346084 GCF_018294505.1 Triticum aestivum
AAAAGGTTGAAAGTTGGCATGGTATCATCATTTGATCCACATAGCATGTGCAAGAAAGTAGAGAGGGTTACAGCAAAAACTGGATGCACTTCGTGTACAAAACGGACAATCTCTTTCGAAGTAACAAGGTTTCATACAGAAACTCGTCTGTAACAAAGGGATTTCATTTTTTTATAACTTATTTGAACTCCATAGTTTTTCTGTGCTCAAAATTCACCATTCAAAGCCACATCCTGAATTTTCAACCCTTTCTGACTTCATTTGTTATTTTTCATGCATTTACTGGTTATTTTGAGCTATAAGACCCTAAAATTGAAAAGCATTTCAAATGAACTCTGAAAAGGTAGAAAGTTGGCAAGGTATCATCATTTGACCCACATAGCATGTGCAAGAAAGTAGAGAGGGTTACGGCAAAAATTGGATGCACTGCGTGTACAAAACGGACAATCTCTTTCGAAGTATCAGGGTTTCATACGAAAACTCGTCTGTTACAAAGGGATTTCATTTTTTTAACTTATTTGATCTCGATCATTTTAATGTGCTCAAAATGCACCATGCAAAGCCACATCATCAATTTTCAACCCTTTCTGACTTCATTTGTTATATTTCATGCATTTACTGATTATTTTGATCTATAAGACCCTGAAATTGAAAAGCATTTCAAATGAAATCTGAAAAGGTTGAAAGTTGGCATGGTATCATCATTTGATCCACATAGCATGTGCAAGAAAGTAGAGAGGGTTACAGCACAAACTGGATGCACTTCGTGTACAAAACGGACAATCTCTTTCGAAGTATCAAGGTTTCATACAGAAACTCGTCTGTAACAAAGGGATTTCATTTTTTTATAACTTATTTGAACTCCATAGTTTTTCTATGCTCAAAATTCACCATTCAAAGCCACATTATGAATTTTCAACCCTTTCTGACTTCATTTGTTATTTTTCATGCATTTACTGGTTATTTTGAGCTATAAGACCCTAAAATTGAAAAGCATTTCAAATGAACTCTGAAAAGGTAGAAAGTTGGCAAGGTATCATCATTTGACCCACATAGCATGTGCAAGAAAGTAGAGAGGGTTACGGCAAAAATTGGATGCACTGCGTGTACAAAACGGACAATCTCTTTCGAAGTATCAGGGTTTCATACGAAAACTCGTCTGTTACAAAGGGATTTCATTTTTTTGAACTTATTTTATCTCGATCATTTTTATGTGCTCAAAATGCACCATGCAAAGCCACATCATCAATTTTCAACCCTTTCTGACTTCATTTGTTATTTTTCATGCATTTACTGATTATTTTGATCTATAAGACCCTGAAATTGAAAAGCATTTCAAATGAACTCTGAAAAGGTTGAAAGTTGGCATGGTATCATCATTTGATCCACATAGCATATGCAAGAAAGTAGAGAGGGTTACAGCAAAAACTGGATGCACTTCGTGTACAAAACGGACAATCTCTTTCGAAGTATCAAGGTTTCATACAGAAACTCGTCTGTAACAAAGGGATTTCATTTTTTTATAACTTATTTGAACTCCATAGTTTTTATATGCTCAAAATTCACCATTCAAAGCCACATTATGAATTTTCAACCCTTTCTGACTTCATTTGTTATTTTTCATGCATTTACTGGTTATTTTGAGCTATAAGACCCTAAAATTGAAAAGCATTTCAAATGAACTCTGAAAAGGTAGAAAGTTCGCAAGGTATCATCATTTGACCCACATAGCATGTGCAAGAAAGTAGAGAGGGTTACGGCAAAAATTGGATGCACTGCGTGTACAAAACGGACAATCTCTTTCGAAGTATCATGGTTTCATACGAAAACTCGTCTGTTACAAAGGGATTTCATTTTTTTGAACTTATTTGATCTCGATCATTTTTGTGTGCTCAAAATGCACCATGCAAAGCCACATCATCAATTTTCAATCCTTTCTGACTTCATTTGATATTTTTCATGCATTTACTGATTATTTTGAG
>NC_057802.1:35346237-35346747 GCF_018294505.1 Triticum aestivum
ACTCTCTTTCGAAGTATCAGGGTTTCATACGAAACCTCGTCTGTTACAAAGGGATTTCATTTTTTTGAACTTATTTGATCTCGATCATTTTTATGTGCTCAAAATGCACCATGCAAAGCCACATCATCAATTTTCAACCCTTTCTGACTTCATTTGTTATTTTTCATGCATTCACTGGTTATTTTGAGCTATAAGACCCTGAAATTGAAAAGCATTTCAAATGAACTCTGAAAAGGTTGAAAGTTGGCATGGTATCATCATTTGACCCAGATAGCATGTGAAAGAAAGTAGAGAGGGTTACAGCAAAAACTGGATGCACTTCGTGTACAAAACGGACAATCTCTTTCGAAGTATCAGGGTTTCATACGGAAACTTGTCTGTTACAAAGGGATTTTGTTTTTTTGAACTTATTTGAACTCCATAGTTTTTCTGTGCTCAAAATGCACCATGCAAAGTCACATCATCAATTTTCAACCCTTTTTGACTTTGTTTGTTATTTTTCATGCATTT
>NC_057802.1:35347341-35347640 GCF_018294505.1 Triticum aestivum
AAAAACTGGATGCACTTCGTGTACAAAACGGACACTCTCTTTCGAAGTATCGGGGTTTCATACGAAACCTCGTCTGTTACAAAGGGATTTCATTTTTTTGAACTTATTTGAACTCCATAGTTTTTCTGTGCTCAAAATGCACCATGCAAAGCCACATCATCAATTTTCAACCCTTTTTGACTTCGTTTGTTATTTTTCATCCATTTACTGGTTATTTTGAGCTATAAGACCCTGATATTGAAAAGCATTTCAAATGAACTCTGAAAAGGTTGAAAGTTGGCATGGTATCATCATTTGAC
>NC_057802.1:35347708-35349233 GCF_018294505.1 Triticum aestivum
GTAGAGAGGGTTACGGCAAAAATTGGATGCACTTCGTGTACAAAACGGACACTCTCTTTCGAAGTATCGGGGTTTCATACGAAACCTCGTCTGTTACAAAGGGATTTCATTTGTTGGAACTTATTTGAACTCCATAGTTTTTCTATGCTCAAAATGCACCATGCAAAGCCACATCATCAATTTTCAACCCTTTTTGACTTCGTTTGTTATTTTTCATCCATTTACTGATTATTTTGAGCTATAAGACCCTGAAATTGAAAAGCATTTCAAATGAACTCTGAAAAGGTTGAAAGTTGGCATGGTATCATCATTTGATCCACATAGCATGTGCAAGAAAGTAGAGAGGGTTACAGCAAAAACTGGATGCACTTCGTGTAAAAAACGGACAATCTCTTTCGAAGTATCAAGGTTTCATACAGAAACTCGTCTGTAACAAAGGGATTTCATTTTTTTTTGAACTTATTTGAGCTCCATAGTTTCTCTGTGCTCAAAATTCACCATTCAAAGCCACATCATGAATTTTCAACCCTTTCTGACTTCATTTGTTATTTTTCATGCATTTACTGGTTATTTTGAGCTATAAGACCCTGAAATTGAAAAGCATTTCAAATGAACTCTGAAAAGGTTGAAAGTTGGCATGGTATCATCATTTGACCCACATAGCATGTGCAAGAAAGTAGAGAGGGTTACGGCAAAAACTGGATGCACTTCGTGTACAAAACGGACACTCTCTTTCGAAGTATCGGGGTTTCATACGAAACCTCGTCTGTTACAAAGGGATTTCATTTTTTTGAACTTATTTGAACTCCATAGTTTTTCTGTGCTCAAAATGCACCATGCAAAGCCACATCATCAATTTTCAACCCTTTTTGACTTCGTTTGTTATTTTTCATGCATTTACTGATTATTTTGAGCTATAAGACCCTGAAATTGAAAAGCATTTCAAATGAACTATGAAAAGGTTGAAAGTTGGCATAGTACCATCATTTGACCCACATAGCATGTGCAAGAAAGTAGAGAGGGTTACGGCAAAAATTGGATGCACTGCGTGTACAAAATGGACAATCTCTTTGGAAGTATCAGGGTTTCATACGAAAACTCGTCTGTTACAAAGGGATTTCATTTTTTTGAACTTATTTGATCTCGATCATTTTTATGTGCTCAAAATGCACCATGCAAAGCCACATCATCAATTTTCAACCCTTTCTGACTTCATTTGTTATTTTTCATGCATTTACTGATTATTTTGAGCTACAAGACCCTGAAATTGAAAAGCATTTCAAATGAACTCTGAAAATGTTGAAAGTTGGCATGGTATCATCATTTTACCCACTTAGCATGCGCAAGAAAGTAGAGAGGATTACGGCAAAAACTGGATGCACTTCATGTACAAAACGGATAATCTCTTTCGAAGTATCAGGGTTTCATATACAAACTCGTCTGTTACAAAGGGATTTCAATTTTTTTAAATTTATTTGAACTCCGTAGTTTTTCTGTACTCAAAATGCACCATTCAAAGCCACAT
>NC_057802.1:35349452-35350799 GCF_018294505.1 Triticum aestivum
TCACATCATCAATTTTCAACCCTTTTTGACTTTGTTTGTTATTTTTCATGCATTTACTGATTATTTTGAGCTATAAGACCCTGAAATTGAAAAGCATTTCAAATGAACTATGAAAAGGTTGAAAGTTGGCATAGTATCATCATTTGACCCACATAGCATGTGCAAGAAAGTAGAGAGGGTTACGGCAAAAATTGGATGCACTGCGTGTACAAAATGGACAATCTCTTTCGAAGTATCAGGGTTTCATACGAAAACTCGTCTGTTACAAAGGGATTTCATTTTTTTGAACTTATTTGATCTCGATCATTTTTATGTGCTCAAAATGCACCATGCAAAGCCACATCATCAATTTTCAACCCTTTCTGACTTCATTTGTTATTTTTCATGCATTTACTGATTATTTTGAGCTATAAGACCCTGAAATTGAAAAGCATTTCAAATGAACTCTGAAAATGTTGAAAGTTGGCATGGTATCATCATTTTACCCACATAGCATGCGCAAGAAAGTAGAGAGGATTACGGCAAAAACTGGATGCACTTCATGTACAAAACGGATAATCTCTTTCGAAGTATCAGGGTTTCATATACAAACTCGTCTGTTACAAAGGGATTTCAATTTTTTTAAATTTATTTGAACTCCGTAGTTTTTCTGTACTCAAAATGCACCATTCAAAGCCACATCATCAATTTTCAAACCTTTCTGACTTCATTTGTTATTTTTCATGCATTTACTGGTTATTTTGAGCTATAAGACCCTAAAATTGAAAAGCATTTCAAATGAACTCTGCAAAAGTTGAAAGTTGGCATGGTATCATCATTTGATCCACATAGCATGTGCAAGAAAGTAGAGAGGGTTACAGCAAAAACTGGATCCACTTCGTGTAAAAAACGGACAAACTCTTTCGAAGTATCAAGGTTTCATAAAGAAACTCGTCTGTAACAAAGGGATTTCATTTTTTTTAACTTATTTGAGCTCCATAGTTTCTCTGTGCTCAAAATTCACCATTCAAAGCCACATCATGAATTTTCAACCCTTTCTGACTTCATTTGTTATTTTTCATGCATTTACTGGTTATTTTGAGCTATAAGACCCTGATATTGAAAAGCATTTCAAATGAACTCTGAAAAGGTTGAAAGTTGGCATAGTATCATCATTTGACCCACATAGCATGTGCAAGAAAGTAGAGAGGGTTACGGAAAAAACTGGATGCACTTCGTGGACAAAACGGACACTCTCTTTCGAAGTATCGGGGTTTCATACGAAACCTCATCTGTTACAAAGGGATTTCATTTTTTTGAACTTATTTGAACTCCATAGTTTTTCTGTGCTCAAAATGCACCATGCAA
>NC_057802.1:35350809-35351906 GCF_018294505.1 Triticum aestivum
AAAAACTGGATGCACTTCGTGTACAAAACGGACACTCTCTTTCGAAGTATCGGGGTTTCATACGAAACCTCGTCTGTTACAAAGGGATTTCATTTTTTTGAACTTATTTGAACTCCATAGTTTTTCTGTGCTCAAAATGCACCATGCAAAGCCACATCATCAATTTTCAACCCTTTTTGACTTCGTTTGTTATTTTTCATCCATTTACTGGTTATTTTGAGCTATAAGACCCTGATATTGAAAAGCATTTCAAATGAACTCTGAAAAGGTTGAAAGTTGGCATGGTATCATCATTTGACCCACATAGCATGTGCAAGAAAGTAGAGAGGGTTACGGCAAAAATTGGATGCACTTCGTGTACAAAACGGACACTCTCTTTCGAAGTACCGGGGTTTCATACGAAACCTCGTCTGTTACAAAGGGATTTCATTTGTTGGAACTTATTTGAACTCCATAGTTTTTCTGTTCTCAAAATGCACCATGCAAAGCCACATCATCAATTTTCAACCCTTTTTGACTTCGTTTGTTATTTTTCATCCATTTACTGATTATTTTGAGCTATAAGACCCTGAAATTGAAAAGCATTTCAAATGAACTCTGAAAAGGTTGAAAGTTGGCATGGTATCATCATTTGATCCACATAGCATGTGCAAGAAAGTAGAGAGGGTTACAGCAAAAACTGGATTCACTTCGTGTAAAAAACGGACAATCTCTTTCGAAGTATCAAGGTTTCATACAGAAACTCGTCTGTAACAAAGGTATTTCATTTTTTTGAACTTATTTGAGCTCCATAGTTTCTCTGTGCTCAAAATTCACCATTCAAAGCCACATCATGAATTTTCAACCCTTTCTGACTTCATTTGTTATTTTTCATGCATTTACTGGTTATTTTGAGCTATAAGACCCTGATATTGAAAAGCATTTCAAATGAACTCTGAAAAGGTTGAAAGTTGGCATGGTATCATCATTTGACCCACATAGCATGTGCAAGAAAGTAGAGAGGGTTACGGCAAAAATTGGATGCACTTCGTGTACAAAACGGACACTCTCTTTCGAAGTATCGGGGTTTCATACGAAACCTCGTCTGTTACAAAGGG
>NC_057802.1:35353306-35354361 GCF_018294505.1 Triticum aestivum
AAAGTAGAGAGGGTTACGGCAAAAATTGGATGCACTTCGTGTACAAAACGGACAATCTCTTTCGAAGTATCAGGGTTTCATACGAAACCTCGTCTGTTTCAAAGGGATTTCATTTTTTTGAACTTATTTGATCTCTATCATTTTTATGTGCTCAAAATGCACCATGCAAAGCCACATCATCAATTTTCAACCCTTTCTGACTTCATTTGTTATTTTTCATGCATTTACTGATTATTTTGAGCTATAAGACCCTGAAATTGAAAAGCATTTAAAATGAACTCTGAAAAGGTTGAAAGTTGGCATGGTATCATCATTTGACCCACATAGCATGTGCAAGAATGTAGAGAGGGTTACGGAAAAAACTGGATGCACTTCGTGTACAAAACGGACAATCTGTTTCGAAGTATGCGGGTTTCATACGGAAACTTGTCTGTTACAAAGGGATTTCATTTTTTTTGAACTTATTTGAACTCCATAGTTTTTCTGTGCTCAAAATGCACCATTCAAAGCCACATCATCAATTTTCAACCCTTTCTGACTTCATTTGTTATTTTTCATGCATTTACTGATTATTTTGGGCTATAAGACCCTGAAATTGAAAAGCATTTCAATGAACTCTGAGAAGGTTGAAAGTTGTCATGGTATCATCATTTGACCCACATAGCATGTGCAAGAATGTAGAGAGGGTTACGGCAAAAACTGGATGCACTTCGTGTACAAAACGGACAATCTCTTTCGAAGTATCAGGGTTTCATACGGAAACTCGTCTGTTACAAAGGGATTTCATTTTTTTGAACTTATTTGAACTCCATAGTTTTTCTGTGCTCAAAATGCACCATTCAAAGCCACATCATCAATTTTCAACCCTTTCTAACTTCATTTGTTATTTTCATGCCTTTACTGATTATTTTGAGCTATAAGACCTTGAAATTGAAAATGAACTCTGAAAAGGTTGAAAGTTGGCATGGTATCATCATTTGACCCACATAGCATGTGCAAGAAAAAGTAGACAGGGTTACGGCAAAAACTTCATGCACTTCATGTACAAAACGGAC
>NC_057802.1:35354654-35356245 GCF_018294505.1 Triticum aestivum
AAAACTGGATGCACTTCATGTACAAAACGGACAATCTCTTTCGAAGTATCAGGGTTTCATACGGAAACTCGTCTGTTACAAAGGGATTTCATTTTTTGGAACTTATTTGAACTCCATAGTTTTTCTGGGATCAAAATGCACCATGCAAAGCCACATCATCAATTTTCAACCCTTTCTGACTTCATTTGTTACTTTTCATGCATTTACTGATTATTTTGAGCTATAAGACCCTGAAATTGAAAAGCATTTCAAATGAACTCTGAAAAGGTTGAAAGTTGGCATGGTATCATCATTTAACCCACATAGCATGTGCAAGAAAGTAGAGAGGGTTACGGAAAAAAAGTAGATGTACTTCGTGCACAAAACGGACAATCTCTTTCGAAGTATCAGGGTTTCATACGGAAACTCGTCTGTTACAAAGGGATTTCATTTTTCAAACTTATTTGAACTCGATAGTTTTTATGTGCTCAAAATGCACCATGCAAATCCACATCATGAATTTTCAACCCTTTTTGACTTCATTTGTTATTTTTCATGCATTTACTAATTATTTTGAGCTATAAGACCCTGAAATTGAAAAGCATTTCAAATGAACTCTGAAAAGGTTGAAAGTTGGCATGGTATCATCATTTGACCCACATATCATGTGCAAGAAAGTAGAGAGGGTTACGGAAAAAACTGGATGCAGTTCATGTACAAAACGAACAATCTCTTTTGAAGTATCAGGGTTTCATACGGAAACTCGTCTGTTACAAAGGGATTTCATTTTTTTTGAACTTATTTGAACTCCATAGTTTTTCTGTGATCAAAATGCACCATGCAAAGCCACATCATCAATTTTCAACCCTTTCTGACTTCATTTGTTACTTTTCATGCATTACTGATTATTTTGAGCTATAAGACCCCGAAATTGAAAAGCATTTCAAATGAACTCTGAAAAGGTTGAAAGTTGGCATGGTATCATCATTTAACCCACATAGCATGTGCAAGAAAGTAGAGAGGGTTACGGAAAAAACTGGATGCACTTCATGCACAAAACGGCAATCTCTTTCGAACTATCAGGGTTTCATACGGAAACTCGTCTGTTACAAAGGGATTTCATTTTTCGAACTTATTTGAACTCGATAGTTTTTATGTGCTCAAAATGCACCATGCAAAACCACATCATCAATTTTCAACCCTTTCTCAATGCAAATCCACATCATCAATTTTCAACCTTTCTGACTTCATTTGTTATTTTTCATGCATTTACTAATTATTTTGAGCTATAAGACCCTGAAATTGAAAAGCATTTCAAATGAACTCTGAAAAGGTTGAAAGTTGCCATGGTATCATCATTTGACCCACATAGCATGTGCAAGAAAGTAGAGAGGGTTACGGAAAAAACTGGATGCAGTTCATGTACAAAACGGACAATCTCTTTCGAAGTATCAGGGTTTCATACGGAAACTCGTCTGTTACAAAGGGATTTCATTTTTTGAACTTATTTGAACTCGATAGTTTTTATGTGCTCAAAATGCACCATTCAAAGCCACATCATCAATTTTCAACCCTTTCTGACTTCATTTGTTACTTTTCATGCATTTACTGA
>NC_057802.1:35357140-35357826 GCF_018294505.1 Triticum aestivum
ACATCATCAATTTTCAACCCTTTCTGACTTCATTTGTTATTTTTCATGCATTTACTGGTTATTTTGAGCTATAAGACCCTGAAATTGAAAAGCATTTCAAATGAACTCTGAAAGGGTTGAAAGTTGGCATGGTATCATCATTTGACCAACATAGCATGTGCAAGAAAGTTGAGAGGGTTACGGCAAAAACTGGATGCACTTCATGTACAAAACGGACAATCTCTTTCGAAGTATCAGGGTTTCATACGGAAACTTGTCTGTTACAAAGAGATTTCATTTTTTGGAACTTATTTGAACTCCATAGTTTTTCTGTGATCAAAATGCACCATGCAAAGCCACATCATCAATTTTCAACCCTTTCTGACTTCATTTGTTCCTTTTCATGCATTTACTGATTATTTTGAGCTATAAGACCCTGAAATTGAAAAGCATTTCAAATGAACTCTGAAAAGGTTGAATGTTGGCATGGTATCATCATTTAACCCACATAGCATGTGCAAGAAAGTAGAGAGGGTTACGGAAAAAACTGGATGCACTTCATGCACAAAACGGGCAATCTCTTTCGAAGTATCAGGGTTCCATACGGAAACTCGTCTGTCACTCAGGGATTTCATTTTTCGAACTTATTTGAACTCGATAGTTTTTATGTGCTCAAAATGCACCATGCAAATCCACATCATCAATTT
>NC_057802.1:35357907-35360171 GCF_018294505.1 Triticum aestivum
TTCAAATGAACTCTGAAAAGGTTGAAAGTTGGCATGGTATCATCATTTGACCCACATAGCATGTGCAAGAAAGTAGAGACGGTTACGGAAAAAACTGGATGCAGTTCATGTACAAAACGGACAATCTCTTTCGAAGTATCAGGGTTTCATACGGAAACTCGTCTGTTACAAAGGGATTTCATTTTTTTTAACTTATTTGAACTCCATAGTTTTTCTGTGATCAAAATGCACCATGCAAAGCCACATCATCAATTTTCAACCCTTTCTGACTTCATTTGTTACTTTTCATGCATTTACTGATTAGTTTGAGCTATAAGACCCTGAAATTGAAAAGCATTTCAAATGAACTCTGAAAAGGTTGAAAGTTGGCATGGTATCATCATTTAACCCACATAGCATGTGCAAGAAAGTAGAGAGGGTTACGGAAAAAACTGGATGCACTTCATGCAAAAAACGGACAATCTCTTTCGAAGTATCAGGGTTTCATACGGAAACTCGTCTGTTACAAAGGGATTTCATTTTTCGAACTTATTTGAACTCGATAGTTTTTATGTGCTCAAAATGCACCATGCAAATCCACATCATCAATTTTCAACCCTTTCTGACTTCATTTGTTATTTTTCATGCATTTACTAATTATTTTGAGCTATAAGACCCTGGAATTGAAAAGCATTTCAAATGAACTCTGAAAAGGTTGAAAGTTGGCATGGTATCATCATTTGACCCGCATAGCATGTGCAAGAAAGTAGAGAGGGTTACGGAAAAAACTGGATGCAGTTCATGTACAAAACGGCCAATCTCTTTCGAAGTATCAGGGTTTCATACGGAAACTTGTCTGTTACAAAGGGATTTCAATTTTTTGAACTTATTTGAACTCCATAGTTTTTCTGTGCTAAAAATGCACCATGCAAAGCCACATCATCAATTTTGAACCCTTTCTGACTTCATTTGTTACTTTTCATGCATTACTGATTATTTTGAGCTATAAGGCCCTCAAATTGAAAAGCATTTCAAATGAACTCTGAAAAGGTTGAAACTTGGCATAGTATCATCATTGGACCCACATAGCTTGTGCAAGAAAGTAGAGAGGGTTACGAAAAAAACTGGATGCACTTCCTGTACAAAACGGACAATCTCTTTCGAAGTATCAGGGTTTCATACGGAAACTCGTCTGTTACAAAGGGATTTCTATTTTTTTGAACTTATTTGAACTCCATAATTTTTCTGTGCTCAAAATGCACCATTCAAAGCCACATTATGAATTTTCAACCCTTTCTGACTTCATTTGTTATTTTTCATGCATTTACTGATTATTTTGAGCTATAAGACCCTGAAATTGAAAAGCATTTCAAATGAACTCTGAAAAGGTTGAAAGTTGGCATAGTATCATCATTTGACCCACATAGCATGTGCAAGAAAGTAGAGAGGGTTACGGAAAAAACTGGATGCACTTCGTGTACAAAACGGACAATCTCTTTCGAAGTATCAGGGTTTCATACGGAAACTCGTCTGTTACAAAGGGATTTCATTTTTTTGAAGTTATTTGAACTCGATAGTTTTTATGTGCTCAAAATGCACCATGCAAAGACACATCATCAATTTTAAACCCTTTCTGACTTCATTTGTTTTTTTTCATGCATTTACTGACTATTTTGAGCTATAAGACCCTGAAATTGAAAAGCATTTCAAATGAACTCTGAAAAGGTTGAAAGTTGGCATGGTATCATCATTTGACCCACATAGCATGTGCAAGAATGTAGAGAGGGTTACGGCAAAAACTGGATGCACTTCGTGTACAAAACGGACAATCTCTTTCGAAGTATCAGGGTTTCATACGAAAACTCGTTTGTTACAAAGGGATTTCATATTTTTGAACTTATTTGAACTCCATAGTTTTTCTGTGCTCAAAATACACCATTCAAAGCCACATCATCAATTTTCAACCCTTTTTGACTTCATTTGTTATTTTTCATGCATTTACTGATTATTTTGAGCTATAAGACCTTGAAATTGAAAAGCATTTCAAATGAACTCTGAAAAGGCTGAAAGTTGGCATGGTATCATCATATGACCCACATAGCATGTGCAAGAAAGTAGAGAGGGTTACGGCAAAAACCGGATGGACTTCATGTACAAAACAGACAATCTCTTTCGAAGTATCAGGGTTTAATACGGAAACTCGTCGGTTACAAAGGGATTTCATTTTTTGAACTTATTTGAACTCCATAGTTTTTCTGTGCTCAAAATGCACCATTCAATGCCAC
>NC_057802.1:35360586-35361344 GCF_018294505.1 Triticum aestivum
TTATTTGTTATTTTTCATGCATTTACAAGTTATTTTGAGCTATAAGACCCTGAAATTGAAAAGCATTTCAAATGAACTCTGAAAAGGTTGAAAGTTGGCATGGTATCATCATTTAACCCACATAGCACGTGCAAGAAAGTCGAGAAGGTTACGGCAAAAACTGGATGCACTTCATGTACAAAACAGACAATCTCTTTCGAAGTATCAGGGTTTCATACGGAAACTCGTCGGTTACAAAGGGATTTCATTTTTCGAACTTATTTGAACTCCATAGTTTTTCTGTGCTCAAAATTCACCATTCAAAGCCACATCATGAATTTTCAACCCTTTCTGACTTTATTTGTTATTTTTCATGCATTTACTGGTTATTTTGAGCTATAAGACCCTGAAATTGAAAATCATTTCAAATGAACTCTGAAAAGGTAGAAAGTTGGCAAGGTATCATCATTTGACCCACATAGCATGTGCAAGAAAGTAGAGAGGGTTACGGCAAAAATTGGATGCACTTCGTGTACAAAACGGACAATCTCTTTCGAAGTGTCAGGGTTTCATACGAAAACTCGTCTCTTACAAAGGGATTTCATTTTTTTGAACTTATTTGATCTCGATCATTTTTATGTGCTCAAAATGCACCATGCAAAGCCACATCATCAATTTTCAACCCTTTCTGACTTCATTTGTTATTTTTCATGCATTTACTGATTATTTTGAGCTATAAGACCCTGAAATTGAAAAGCATTTCAAATGAACTCTGAAAA
>NC_057802.1:35361699-35362179 GCF_018294505.1 Triticum aestivum
CTTATTTGAACTCCATAGTTTTTCTGTGCTCAAAATGCACCATTCAAAGCCACATTATCAATTTTCAACCCTTTCTGACTTCATTTGTTATTTTTCATGCATTTACTGATTATTTTGAGCTATAAGACCCTGAAATTGAAAAGCATTTCAAATGAACTCTGAAAAGGTTGAAAGTTGGCATGGTATCATCATTTGACCCACATAGCATGTGCAAGAAAGTAGAGAGGGTTACGGCAAAAACTGGATGCACTTCGTGTACAAAACGGACAATCTCTTTCGAAGTATCAGGGTTTCATACGGATCCTTGTCTGTCACAAAGGGATTTCAATTTTTTTGAACTTATTTGAACTCCATAGTTTTTCTGTGCTCAAAATGCACCATTCAAAGCCACATCATCAATTTTCAACCCTTTCTGACTTCATTTGTTATTTTTCATGCATTTACTGATTATTTTGAGCTATAAGACCCTGAAATTGGAAA
>NC_057802.1:35362240-35482408 GCF_018294505.1 Triticum aestivum
CTTATTTTAACTCCATAGTTTTTCTGCGCTCAAAATGCACCATTCAAAGCCACATCATAAATTTTAACCCTTTCTGACTTCATTTGTTATTTTTCATGCATTTACTGATTATTTTGAGCTATAAGACCCTGAAATTGAAAAGCATTTCAAATGAACTCTGAAAAGGTTGAAAGTTGGCATGGTATCATCATTTGACCCACATAGCATGTGCAAGAGAGTAGAGAGGGTTACGGCAAAAACTGGATGAACTTCATGTACAAAACGGACAATCTCTTTCGAAGTATTAGGGTTTAATACGGAAACTCGTCTGTTACAAAGGGATTTCATTTTTTTGAACTTATTTGAATTCCATAGTTTTTATGTGCTCAAAATGCACCATGCAAAGCCACATCATCAATTTTCAACCCTTTCTGACTTCATTTGTTATTTTCCATGCATTTACTGATTATTTTGAGTTATAAGACCCTGAAATTGAAAAGCATTTCAAATGAACTCTGAAAAGGTTGAAAGTTGGCATGGTATCATCATTTGACCCAGATAGCATGTGCAAGAAAGTAGAGAGGATTACGGCAAAGACTGGATGCACTTCGTGTGCAAAACGGACAATCTCTTTCGTAGTATCAGGGTTTCGTACGGAAACTCGTTTGTTACAAAGGGATTTCATTTTTTTTGGAACTTATTTGAACTCCATAGTTTTTCTGTGCTCAAAATGCACCATTCAAAGCCACATCATCTATTTCCAACCCTTTCTGACTTCATTTGTTAGTTTTCATGCATTTACTGATTATTTTGAACTATAAGACCCTCAAATTGAAGGCAACATATAGCTATCATGAATTGATAAGTGACCTTATTAATAGAAGTTCATCATCACATTCTTACCAAAGTACATACATAGTTCTCATTGAACAACATATAGCTCTCCAGAGCATCTAATTAAGCCATACATTGAAATTATGTAAAACATTTCAATGCAACAACAAATGCGATCATAATCGCAACCAAGGTAACAATTGATCCAACTGCATAATCATACCAAGCCTCGGTATGAATGGCATATTTTCTAATCTTTCTAATCCTCAACCGCATTGCATCCATCTTGATCTTGTGATCATCGACGACATCCGCAACATGCAACTCCAATATCGTCTTCTCCTCCTCAATTTTTTTTATTTTTTCCTTCAAGTAATTGTTTTCTTCTTCAACTAAATTTAACCTCTTGATAATAGGGTCGGTTGGAATTTCCGGTTCAACCACCTCCTAGATAAATAAAATCTATGTCACGTTGGTCGGCATAATTGTCATAAACAATAAATGAACCAAATAGTTATAAAAAGATAATATATATACCACATCAGAATCATAGACAGGACGAGGGCCGATGGGGGCGGATACCAAAACCATCGCACTATATAATAACAAGGAATAATAAAAGTAAGAAAATTAGACAAGTATCTATCTGAAGTAAGAATTTTTTTTTCTTTCAGAAAGAAGATAAGAACAAGAGGCTCACCACGGTGGTGCCGGCGACGAGATCGGCGCGGGCGATCGACGGCGGTGAAGACGGGGACGGGACGTGACGGACCGCTAAACCTAGACAAATCTCGGGGAAAATGGAGCTCGAAGGTCGAGTTTCGAGAGGAGAAAGATTAACTAGTGTGGCTTAGACATTTCATCGAACACCTCATGTGCATAGGAGGTGAGCTAGAGCACCCAAATGCCCACCCCTCGCCGACCAGAAAAAACAGAGCACTGTGGAGTGCTCTACCGAGGCGATGGGATATATATAGGCAATCATTTGTCCCGGTTCGTGGCTGGAACCAGGACCAATGGTTGTGGGCCAGGAGCGAGGCCCATTGGTCCCGGTTCGTGCCTAGAACCGGGACGAATGGTTCCCTACGAACCGGGACCAATGCCAACGAGGCCCCGGCTGGCCCTCTGGGCTAACGAACCGGGACGAATGCCCTCATGGGTCCCGATTCATGACTGAACTGGGACTAATGGGCTTGCCCTGTCTGAACCAAAGCCCTGTTTTCTACTAGTGACCTCTAGCATACCCCTTATATCGCACTGAACTGCAAAATAACCAACAATTTACAATTTTGCATGGAAAAAGCGCCCCGAACAGACACCTTAAACGCCCCCGACCCTTAAATTTTTTTGAGTGGCGCGGTAAATTGCCCCCCCCCCCTCCCACCTTCGAAAATACATGTTTTGCCCCGCCCTGTATCGTGGAAAAGCAGTTGGGGGAGGCGGGAGGCTCATTTCAGCCCGCACGCATCCCCCCCCCATTCCGCAGCTACCCGCCCACCGTCTTCGATTCCGTCCATATCCGCCGGCGGAAGCACACCGCTGGGCCGCTGCAGACCCGTGTCCACCGCACCGCTTCGTCGGTGCCCCGGATTGACCACCGCCGAGTCGCCGCCCACCTAGGATCCATCGGCGAGTCCTGTTCTGTCCCTTCAAGTTAGATTTAGCGAATGATTTTCGTTCATGCGAGCTCCGCTGCGAGTTGTAAATGGATTTGAGCCCTTGCTAGAATTTTTTGCTCGAGGACTCGTCCTCGTCCGACGACTCGGACAATGTCGGTAGCCATGTGAAGCCATCTAGAGACCCTAACCGCATACTAGCATCCTTTAGACATACCGGGAAATTGAAGGCTCAAACCCAACACCAGCTTCTGCACAATCTCATTGAGCACAATTGGCAAAGGCATGGGCAGTAATAAAACATGCCATTTTTACATTCATTTAATTTAATTCATGTGTGATTTGTATCATTGTTGTATTCGGAACAATTCTTGTATTGAATTATAATTTTATACTTAGATTTGAATAATTATAGTAATTTGGATTATTGTTGTATTGTAATATTCAGATTTTTAATTTATATTGATTCCATATTGTTGTGTAATATGACAATATGTGTCAAATTGAGGAAAAAACGACGTGTTTTGAGGTTTTTTTTACCGTTCGGCCTTGCGGGGTCTGTTCGGCCGCAGCCCGCGCCAACTCTTAAAACATGTTTCCTGCGGCCCTTATAATCACTTTAAAAGTTTGCGCGATAAGGGGTCTACTAGAGATGCTCTAAACGGTTTATCCCATAAGCCGAGAAGACAGCTAATGGAGGAAGCCGTCAAAAAAGAAGGCCTAAACCTTGTGCCCAATCTTGATGACTTTTTTTGCATTGTAATACATGTCTCATTCATATGATAAAGATCAAAATACAAGTCACGTAAGGACCAACATGACAGAACTGAAAAGATACTGAAACATCTATGAGTTTGAAACACAACATGAACGAATCTCGCAAAAAAAAAAAAACACAAGCGCAGATGCGTATTTTTTTAAAACATACAAGTTTTTTTTGCAAGGTAATACGTGTCTCATTTATATCATAAGTATAGCAAAACGCTTGACTTTGCACAAAGGAACAACAACTAACAAATAAAATTACAAATAAGATCAAAGAAACTGCTTGACACTGACGCCCGTCAGATGGCATAGTGGCTGACGCTGAAGGCGTCCTCGGGCCTGGCCTGCGGATCCGTCCTGCTCTTCATGAACCGCTGCATATACTCGTTGTACTTGAACCCCCTGTACTGCGGCGCGTCGCCGATCTTGGCCGTGAACTCCGTCAACGGCTCCACCCACTTGTCGCCGTGGATGGACCAGAAAAAGCCGAACGAGTGCCGGTGCGCCGCCTTCCTCACCACCCGGTGCGTCGCGCTACGGAACGTGTTGTTGCTCAGCACCCTCAGGACGTCGCCGATATTAACGACGATGCTTCCGTCGGCGGGCTCTGCCGCAATCCACTGCCCGTCTTTGAGGACCTCCAGCCCGCCCACGCCGTCCTGGAAGACAAAGCTGACGCAACTCCCGTCCTCGTGCTCGCTCAGCCCAATCTCCTCCCCCTCCCTCGACGATGAAGAGAAGTAGCGCAGCGCCACCATGACGTCCAGGCCGCGGTCGCTGTTGTATTCCTTGAGGAAGCCCGGCGGCAGCCCCATGCAGTCGTTCAGGATGTCCTGGATGAGCAGCCCCAGCTCGGTGAGCTTCGCGTAGCACTCCTCCATTGCTTCTCTAAAATTAAAGCTCAAGATCAATCCATGATGTTCATAATAAGAGTCATTCTCATTTCTCGTCTCTGGTTGAAGCCAAGGCAAAAGTATTGCATGGAAGAAAGAAAGCTGACCTGAAACCGGCCGGCTCATCGGGGAAGTACAAGTTGAGCTCGTGCCGAGGATGACAGACCCGCACGTACTCGTACCTGTCCACCAAATGGGCGGGATGCCGCCCGTGGCCAGCCGGCAGGGGCGCCTGGGACCCCTCCGCCGGCCGGACCTTGGCCTTCTCCTCGTCCGGCAGCGCAAAAAAAGCGGCCGACAGCTCCAGCGCGCGCTTCATCAGCTCCGCGGGCATGCCATGGTTCACGGCACGGAAGAACCCCAGCGTGTGGCACGCCTCGCGCATGGCTTCAGTGGCGCGGGCCATGCCGCTCTCATCCCCGGTGAAGAAAGGCGCCAGGTCCACGACAGGGAGCGTGCCGCTGGTCGCCATACCTGCTCTCTCTCTCTCTCTCTCTCTCTCTCTCTCTCTCTCTGTGCGTGTGTGCGCGCGCGCTGTCGATCTCGATCCGGCCTGGATGAAAATGCACTGCTCCCTGCACACAAATATATAGTAGGTGCGCGCGCGCTGTCGATCTCGATCCGGCCTGGATGAAAATGCACTGCTCCCTGCACACAAATATATAGTAGGTGCGCGCGCGCTGTCGATCTCGATCCGGCCTGGATGAAAATGCACTGCTCCCTGCACACAAATATATAGTAGGTCACTTGCTCATGCTATTTTTCGTGCTTCGTGCGGCATCTAACTGCGCTCATACAAGTTAGTAGTATGTTGCTTTCACGCTGCCGCAAATAAAATACTGGCGCAACCAGTTAGTGCCTCCATTTCATAACGTAGTGCCTATAAATTTTTATGGAAGTCAAACATTACAAACTTTGACCATATTTATAAAGAAAAGTACGTACATGTATAATACCAAATGCACATCATTGGACACATCATGAGTTATATTTTCAGAATGTACATATTTGGTGTTGTAGATATAGACTGTTTTCTCTATAAATTTGGTCAAAGTTATCAAAGTCTGACTTCCACAAAAATCCATAGGCACTACATTGTGGAATGGAGGGATTATTATTTGTCGAGATCGACCATGGATATTTCATCTGGTCGGTCACATACATACATGTCTGGATCTATCCTTGAACTGACGATAGTATTATTTTAACCCAACTTTTGTTTACGAAGCGCAGGCACTACCAGACTCGCGGCCTATGCATAGGTCATTTCCCGTCGGCATTGATCTATGCCTACGGCTGCCGTCGGCATAGATCACGTCAGCGTAGTCGTGTCAGACCGTCGGCATAGTATAGCCATCGGCATAGGGGCCTATGCCGACGGCCGAGCGCCAGGCGTCGGCATAGTTTAGCCGTTGGCAGTGTTTTTCGCTTGACGGCAACGGACGGCGCCGTCAAAAGCGCTGACGATTCACGGGAAGCCACGTGGAAGAGGTATGCCGACGGCTTTGTCGTCGGCATAGGTGGAAATCTATGCCGACGGCAAAGCCGTCGGCATACCTCTGCCACCTGGCTTTCCGTGGTGCCTCCTGGTGGCAGGGCTATGCCTACGGCAAAGCCGTCTTTTTTTCCCTGTTTTCTCTTTTTCAATTCATTTGACAGCATTTCAAAGCAGAATAATATGGGATTATGCAGAAATATGACAGTTCATCATCTAAACATACTCAAGTTCATCATCATCATTTAAACATACTCAAGTTCATCATCTAAAGATCATCACCGGTGAAAGTTCATGAACATAAATAGTGCAAGACATGGAACATGAAAGGTATGGCATGATGGCCACATGCACGGGTATCATCATCGACATCAAGCAAGACCACCGCCGCCAAAACCACCACCGCCAAGACCACCTCCGCCAAAACCACCACCGCCAAGACCACCTCCGCCAAAACCACCACCGCCAAGACCACCTCCCCCAAAACCACCACCTCCAAGACCACCTCCGCCAAAACCGCCACCGCGACCACCATCACTCTGCCAGATCGGAGTGACTGGGGTCGACAGAGCAGGAGTCGAGCCCGGTCCCCTACATGTTTGAGAGAAGATTCTAACGGTAAATATGATATGATAGTGTTGAATGAACGAGAACTAGTTTGTTAGTAGTTAGGCGAATGTACTAACCGTACTATCACTGCCTAGTGCCACCCATTCATCGAACGTGGGCACATGTGGGGGTTCTCCCGCAAGTGGTGGGGGGGGTCCCATTTGTGGTGGATCCGTGTGGTTACTCCAAGGCGCCAACATAGCCTGGATGTTAGTTAAACAAGCAAACTAGAAGGTCAGAAGGAATGAAAGTGCAAAAATTTAGCTTGGTTTTAAGAGGGCAAAACTAACCGTCATCATCTGACGGTTGTAATCATCGTTTGCCTTCACTCGTTGCAAGTACTCTCACACCTCGAGATTCCTATGCTCGACAAAGGCCTTATACGCCTACATAATTTAGGTTGTTTCTAAGTGAGCGATGCTGAAAATAAACTGAGAATGCTAGAGAGAAAGAAGATAAAGGGGAAGTACTCACAGCATGCTGTGGGCTAAGTGAGTCTGTGAACGCCCCGTACTCTCTAACTGACTCGGGTTGGTAGCCCGAAGCCGTGTGTACGAGATCGAAGGAGTGATCAAGCCATCGAAACACGGATACCGGCCATGTGACTTCCCCTGGATGGCCACCACCGCCGTGTCGTCGATCTGAGATTGGGGGACCTTAGGAACAGGAACATCCGGATGCAACTTCTGATAGTTCTGAGTGTAAGACTCCAGGTGCTGCTCGGTCTTGCCGTAGTACTGGCTCTCGCCGTCCTTGCGATCACTCCGCTCGCGGGCCATCTTCCACGACTCAATGTCTGAGAGCGGCCTCTTCAACTTATCCTCCTGCAACGTCAAAAATAAGTTAGCCATACCTTCATGGCCTTGAAGCCCCAGTGGTTCCTGTTTCCTTGGCCGTGTGTCCCGTCTTTTCCACGGTTAGCCCGGGCCTTGCTGCTCTTGGCAGCAAACTCTGCATCATCCCCGAGCCACCTATCCACCAAACACGCCCATCCGTCATGCCTTCCATAGCACCAACGAGGAACAACCTATACAAATTTTGGAAGCATGACATGTGAGCACGAAACATATAGTTGACTGCTTGAAACAATGAAAAGTCAGAAATAGTTACCATCATGAACTGCTCCCTGTTCAAGGTAAGTCGGTGCCTCTGCGCTTGAGTTTTGGTCATCTTTTGTTGCAGGTAGATGTGGTAGTACTGCGAGACGGCAACCCAGCGCACCTCGTACTGCAACTGACGAGCTTTCTTCTTCCCAGCCGCAAGCAAGACCATGTCGGCTCTGGCCTTGTGCTCGTCAAGAACTCTATAGAGTTTCTGCAATCATGCATAAACCAGAAGCAAACAAGGCATGAGTTGAGTGATTCAATGATAAACTATGAACGAAACTGAACACAAGTGATTTAGAAGAGAACTTACCCAAAATTTGGTGATCACGGCCTTAGCGGCCGTCCCGTACTCCGCGTTGCTGCAAGCCTCGTAGTGGGCCCAGCTCATGGCCAAAACCCACAACTGCGGGTCCCTGTCCGGCGTGGGCAGAATAGGCTAGGCCAAAACTCCTTCAATAGGACAGTGATAAGGCCGTTCGGTTTACGACCCTTTCCGCGAAGGATCCAGTTACTGCAAAAGAAATAAAGGATTGCCATGTGTACAATAAGAAAATGTTGTCATGTGTTGAAAATATGATTGAGAGGCACTTACTCTGTCCCCGCAGGTTCAATGAGCCACTTGTGCGCCTCGATAGAAGGAGGTGTAGGTACTCCGGCAGTACCACGCAGCCACCCCTGCGGAGCACCCGGTGGCAAGTCACCCCACAACTCGGGGTCAACCTCCCCTCCACCACCCTCCTCGCCCTCCTCCTTCTCGCCCTCCTCCTCCTCACCCTCCTCCTCCTCGCCATCAGGAACATACTCCTCTTCCTCAGACTCAGAAGGTGCCTCAGTATAGGAGGGCATCGAAGAAGACCCTCCTATTGCGGACACGGCCCGGAGTTTTTTGCCCCGGCTGCCTCTCCCCCCACCTCCTCCTCCTCTAGGGACTCTGCTACCTCTTGAGCACTGCGTTGGATTTCCCCAAAGAGGAGAGGATGATGCAGCAGAGTAGCGTAAGTATTTCCCTCGGTTTTTGAGAACCAAGGTATCAATCCAGTAGGAGGCTCCACGCTTAGTCCCTAGTACCTATACAAAACAAATAGCTCCTCGCAACCAACGCGAATAGGGGTTGTCAATCCCTTCACGGTCACTTACGAGAGTGAGATCTGATAGATATGATGGATAATATTTTTGGTATTTTTGGTATAAAGATGCAAAGTAAAATAAAAAGCAAAGTAAAAAAGCAAAGCAATAATAAAGTGATAAAGATTAATATGATGGAAGTAGACCCGGGGGACATAGGTTTCACTAGTGGCTTCTCTCAAGAGCATTAGTATTTTTACGGTGGTGAACGAATTACTGTTGAGCAATTGACAGAATTGAGCATAGTTATGAGAGTATCTAGGTATGATCATGTATATAGGCATCACGTCCGAGACAAGTAGACCGACTCCTGCCTGCATCTACTACTATTACTCCACTCATCGACCGCTATCCAGCATGCATCTAGAGTATTAAGTTAAAAACAGAGTAACGCCTTAAGCAAGATGACATGATGTAGAGGGATAAATTCATGCAATATTATAAAAAAACATCTTGTTATCCTCGATGGCAACAATACAATACGTGCCTTGCTGCCCTTTTTGTCACTGGGTAAGGACACCGCAAGATTGAACCCAAAGCTAAGCACTTCTCTCATTGCAAGAAAAACCAATCTAGTAGGCCAAACCAAACTGATAATTCGAACAGACTTGCAAAGATAACCAATCATACATAAAAGAATTCAGAGAAGATTCAAATATTGCTCATAGATAATCTTGATCATAAACCCACAATTCATCGGTCTCAACAAACACACCGCAAAAAGAAGATTACATCGAATAGATCTCCACGAGAGAGGGGGAGAACATTGTATTGAGATCCAAAAAGAGAGAAGAAGCCATCTAGCTAATAACTATGGACCCGAAGGTCTGAGGTAAACTACTCACAATTCATCAGAGAGGCTATGGTGATGATGTAGAAGCCCTCCATGGTGGATTCCCCTTCCGGCGGAGCTCCGGAACAGGCCCCAAGATGGGATCTCGTGGGTACAGAAGGTCGCGGCGGTGGAATTTGGTTTTTGGCTCCGTATCTGATCGTTCGGGGGTATGTAGGTATATATAGGAGGAAGGAGTACGTCGGTGGAGCAAAAGGGGGCCCACGAGGCAGGGGGCGCGCCCTAGGGGGGGCGCCCTCCACCCTCGTGGCCGCCTCTCTTCTTTCTTGACGGGGGGTCCAAGTCTCCTGGATCATATTCTGCGAGAAAATCACGCTCCCGAAGGTTTCATTCCGTTTGGACTCCGTTTGATATTCCGTTTCTGCGAAACACTGAAATAGGCAAAAAAACAGCAATTCTGGGCTGGGCCTCCGGTTAATAGCTTAGTCCCAAAAGTAATATAAAAGTGAAAAATAAAGCCCAATATAGTCCAAAACAGTAGATAATATAGCATGGAGCAATCAAAAATTATAGATACGTTGGAGACGTATCAAGCATCCCCAAGCTTAATTCCTGCTCGTCCTCGAGTAGGTAAATGATAAAAAAGAATTTTTGATGTGGAGTGCTACTTGGCATAATTTCAATGTAATTCTTCTTAATTGTGGTATGAATATCTAGATCCGAAAGATTCAAGACAAAAGTTCATATTGACATAAAAATGATAATACTTCAAGCATACTAACTAAGCAATTATGTCCTCTCAAAATAACATGGCCAAAGAAAGTTCATCCCTACAAAATCATATAGTTTAGTCATGCTCCATTTTCGTCACACAAGAATGCTCTCATCATGCACAACCCCGATGACAAGCCAAGCAATTGTTTCATACTTTAATAATCTCAAACTTATAAACTTTCACGCAATATATGAGCGCGAGCCATGGACATAGCACTATGGGTGGAATAGAATATGATGATGGGGGTTATGTGGAGAATACAAAAAAGGAGAAAGTCTCACATCAACAAGGCTAATCAATAGGCTATGGAGATGCCCATCGATTGATGTTAATGCAAGGAGTAGGGATTGCCATGCAACGGATGCACTAGAGCTATAAATGTATGGAAGCTCAACAAAAGAAACTAAGTGGGTGTGCATCCAACTTGCTTGCTCACGAAGACCTAGGGCATTTGAGGAAGCCCATTGTTGGAATATACAAGACAAGTTCTATAATGAAAAATTCCCACTAGTATATGAAAGTGACAAAACAAGAGACTCTCTATCATGAAGATTATGGTGCTACTTTGAAGCACAAGTATGGCAAAAGGATAGTAACATTGTCCCGTCTCTCTTTTTCTCTCATTTTTTTGGGGGCCTTCTCTTTTTTTATGGCCTTTTTTTATATTCCTCACTTGGGACAATGCTCTAGAAAATGATGATCATCACACTTCTATTTATTTACAACTCAATGATTACAACTCGATACTAGAACAAAGTATGACTCTATATGAATGCCTCCGGCGGTGTACCGGGATATGCAATGAAACAAGAGTGACATGTATGAAAGAATTATGAACGGTGGCTTTGCCACAAATACTATGTCAACTACATGATCATGCTAAGCAATATGACAATGATGAATGTGTCATGATGAACGGAATGGTGGAAAGTTGCATGGCAATATATCTCGGAATGGCTATGGAAATGCCATAATAGGTAGGTATGGTGGCTGTTTTGAGGAAGATATAGGGAGGTTTATGTGTGAAAGAGCGTACCATATCACGGGGTTTGGATGCACCGGCGAATTTTGCACCAACTCTCGATGTGAGAAAGGGCAATGCACGGTACCGAAGAGGCTAGCAATGGTGGAAAGGTGAGAGTGCGTATACTCCATGGACTCAACATTAGTCATAAAGAACTCACATACTTATCGCAAAAATCTACAAGCCATCAAAAACCAAAGCACTACGCGCATGCTCCTAGGGGGATAGATTGGTAGGAAAAGACCATCGCTCGTCCCCGACCGCCACTCATAAGGAGGACAATCAAAGAACACCTCATGTTTCAAAAAATTTACATAACGTTTACCATACGTGCATGCTACGGGACTTGCAAACTTCAACACAAGCATTTCTCAAATTCACAACTACTCAACTAGCACAACTTTGATATTATCACCTCCATATCTCAAAACAATTATCAAGCATCAAACTTTTCTTAATATTCGACACACTCATAAGAAAGTTTTTACTATTTTTGTATACCTAGCATATTAAAATTATCAAGCAAATTACCATGTTATTTAAGTCTCTCAAAATAATCTAAGTGAAGCATGAGAGATCAATAGTTTCTATAAAAAAATCCACCACCGTGCTCTAAAAGATATAAGTGAAGCACTAGAGCAAAACTATAAAGCTCAAAAGATATAAGTGAAGCACATAGAGCAAAACTATAAAGCTCAAAAGATATAAGTGAAGCACATAGAGCAAAACTATAAAGCTCAAAAGATATAAGTGAAGCACATAGAGTATTCTAACAAATTCCAATTCATGTATGGCTCTCTCAAAAGGTGTGTACAGCAAGGATGATTGTGGTAAACTAAAAAGCAAAGACTCAAATCATACAAGATGCTCCAAGCAAAACACATATCATGTGGTGAATAAAAATATAGCTCCAAGTAAAGTTACCGATGGAAGTAGACGAAAGAGGGGATGCCTTCCGGGGCATCCCCAATCTTTGACTTTTTGGTGTCCTTAGATTATCTTGGGGGTGCCATGGGCATCCCCAAGCTTAGGCTCTTGCCACTCCTTGTTCCATAATCCATAAAAAAAATCACCCAAAACTTGAAAACTTCACAACACAAAACTCAACAGAAATCTCGTGAGCTCCGTTAGCGAAAGAAAACAAAGGACCACTTCAAGGTACTGTAATGAACTCATTATTTGTTTATATTGGTGTTAAACCTACTGTATTCCAACTTCTCTATGGTTTATAAACTATTTTACTAGCCATAGATTCATCAAAATAAGCAAACAACACACGAAAAACAGAATCTGTCAAAAACAGAACAGTCTGTAGTAATCTGTAACTAACGCAAACTTCTGGAACTCCAAAAAATCATCAAAAATAGGAAGACCTATGCAATTTGTTTATCGATCAGCAGCAATTGGAATCACTATTTTATCACGTTCTGGTGATTTTTAACAATTGTTTTCGTGAACAGAAAGTTTCTGGAAATTACAGCAAGATCAAATAACTATCATCCAAGAAGATCCTATAGGTTTAACTTGGCACAAACACTAATTAAAACATAAAACCACATCTAAACAGAAGGTAGATAGATAATTTATTACTAAACAGAAGCAAAAAGAAAAAACTAAAAATAAAATTGGGTTGCCTCCCAACAAGCGCCATCGTTTAACGCCCCTAGCTAGGCATAAAAGCAAGGATAGATCTAGGTATTGCCATCTTTGGTAGGCAATCCATGAGTGGCTCTCATGATAGATTAATATGGTAATTTTATTTTCTTCCTAGGGAAGTGTTCCATGCCATTCTTTAATGGAAATTTAAATCTAATATTCCCTTCCTTCATATCAATAATTGCACCAACCGTTCTAAGGAAAGGTCTACCAAGAATAATAGGACAAGAAGGATTGCAATCTATATCAAGAACGATAAAATCTACGGGCACATAATTCCTATTTGCAAAAATAAGAACATCATTAATTCTTCCCATAGGTTTTTTAATAGTGGAATCCGCAAGATGCAAGTTTAGAGTGCAATCATCAAAATCGCGGAAATCTAGCAAATCACACAAGGTTTTGGGAATAGTGGAGACACTAGCACCCAAATCACATAAAGCATAAAATTCATGATCCTTAATCTTAATTTTAATAGCTGGTTCCCACTCATCATAAAGTTTTCTAGGGATAGAAACTTCCAACTCAAGTTTTTCTTCATAAGATTGCATCAAGGCATCAACGATATGTTTGGTAAATGCTTTATTTTGACTATAAGCATGAGGAGAATTTAGCACGGATTGCAACAAGGAACTACAATCAATTAAAGAGCAACTTTCATAATTAAATTCCTTGAAATCCAATATAGTGGGTTTAGCAACATCTAGGGTTTTAATCTTTTCAATCCCACTTTTATCAATTTCATCATCAAGATCCAAAAACTCCAAATTTTTGGAACGCCTTCTAGGTAAAGGTAGATCATATTCAGTCTCATCAAGATTCATATTGCAAAACAAAGATTTAATAGGGGACACATCAATAAATTTTAGATCTTCATCTTGATTTTCATAGGAATTGGAAGAACACGCTTTAATAAAGGCATCTTTCATAGCACGCATCCTAGCAGTTCTTTCCTTGCACTCATCAATGGAAATTCTCATGGATTTGAGAGACTCATTGATATCATGCTTAGGAGGAATAGATCTAATCTTTAAAGAATCAACATCAAGAGAAATTCTATCAACGTTCCTAGCCAATTCATCGACTTTAAGTAATTTCTCTTCAAGCAAGGCATTGAAATTCTTTTGTGAATTTGTAAACTCTTTAACACTAGTCTCAAATTCAGAGGGCATATTATTAAAATTTCCATAAGAGTTGTTGTAGGAATTTCCATAATTATTAGAGGAATTACTAGGATAAGGCCTAGGATTAAAGTTTCCTCTATATGCATTGTTACAAAAATTATTCCTACCAACAAAATTCACATCCATAGATTCATTGTTATTCTCAATCAAAGTAGACAAAGGCATATCATAGGGATCAGAAGAAGCACTCTTAGTAGCAAATAATTTCATAAGTTCATCCATCTTTCCACTATAAACATTAATTTCTTCTATCGCATGCACTTTTTTATTAGTAGATCTTTCAGTGTGCCATTGAGAATAATTAACCATAATATTATCTAGGAGTTTAGTAGCATCTCCTAAAGTGATTTCCATAAAAGTGCCTCCCGCGGCCGAATCTAAAAGATTTCTAGAAGCAAAATTCAATCCGGCATAAATTTTTTGTATAATCATCCACAAATTCAAACCATGAGTAGGGCAATTACGTATCATTAATTTCATTCTCTCCCAAGCTTGTGCAACATGTTCATGGTCAAGTTGCTTAAAATTCATGATATCGTTTCTAAGAGAGATGATCTTAGTGGGAGGAAAATACTTAGAGATAAAAGCATGTTTGCACTTGTTCCAAGAATCAATACAATTTTTAGGCAAAGACGAAAACCAAGCTTTAGCACGATCTCTAAGCGAAAAAGGAAATAGCTTCAATTTAACGATATCATTGTCAACATCTTTCTTCTGTTGCATATCACATAAATCAATGAAGCTATTTAGATGAGTAGCGGCATATTCACTAGGAAGGCCGGCGAATTGATCTTTCATAACAAGATTCAACAAAGCAGCATTGATTTCACAAGATTCAGTATTGGTAAGAGGAGCAATCGGAGTGCTAAGGAAATCATTATTGTTGGTATTGGTAAAGTCACACAATTTGGTATTATCTTGAGCCATCGTGACAAACAAGCAATCCAACACACGAGCAACTAGAAAGCAAGCGAGAAACAGGCAAACGGAAAAGAGAGGGTGAATAAAACAGCAAGGGTGAAGTGGGGGAGAGGAAAACAAGAGGCAAATGGCAAATAATGTAATGCGAGAGATAAGGGATTGTGATGGGTACTTGGTGCCAGAAATTGCTCGTTGTTGGGAGTCAAATCTTGACTTGACTTCGCGCAAACCTCCCCGGCAACGGTGCCAGAACTTCTTCTTGCTACCTCTTGAGCACTGCGTTGGATTTCCCCGGAGAGGAGAGGATGATGCAGCAGAGTAGCTTAAGTATTTCCCTCAGTTTTTGAGAACCAAGGTATCAATCCAGTAGGAGGCTCCACGCTTAGTCCCTAGTACCTACACAAAACAAATAGCTCCTCGCAACCAACGCGAATAGGGGTTGTCAATCCCTTCACGGTCACATACGAGAGTGAGATCTGATAGATATGATAGATAATATTTTTGGTATTTTTGGTATAAAGATGCAAAGTAAAATAAAAAGCAAAGTAAAAAAGCAAAGCAATAATAAAGTGATAAAGATTAATATGATGGAAGTAGACCCGGGGGCCATAGGTTTCACGAGTGGCTTCTCTGAAGAGCATAAGTATTTTTACGGTGGGTGAACGAATTACTGTTGAGCAATTGACAGAATTGAGCATAGTTATGAGAGTATCTAGATATGATCATGTATATAGGCATCACATCCGAGACAAGTAGACCGACTCCTGCCTGCATCTACTACTATTACTCCACTCATCGAGCGCTATCTAGCATGCATCTAGAGTATTAAGTTAAAAACAGGGTAACACCTTAAGCAAGATGACATGATGTAGAGGGATAAATTCATGCAATATGATAAAAAAAACATCTTGTTATCCTCGATGGCAACAATACAATACGTGCCTTGCTGCCCTTTCTGTCACTGGGTAAGGACACCGCAAGATTGAACCCAAAGCTAAGCACTTCTCCCATTGCAAGAAAAACCAATCTAGTAGGCCAAACCAAACTTATAATTCGAAGAGACTTGCAAAGATAACCAATCGTACATAAAAGAATTCAGAGAAGATTCAAATATTGCTGATAGATAATCTTGATCATAAACCCACAATTCATCGGTCTCAACAAACACACCGCAAAAAGAAGATTACATCGAATAGATCTCCACGAGAGAGGGGGAGAACATTGTATTGAGATCCAAAAAGAGAGAAGAAGCCATCTAGCTAATAACTATGGACCCAAAGGTCTGAGGTAAACTACTCACACTTCATCGGAGAGGCTATGGTGATGATGTAGAAGCCCTCCGTGGTGGATTTCCCTTCCGGCGGAGCTCCGGAACAGGCCCCAAGATGGGATCTCGTGGGTACAGAAGGTTGCGGCGGTGGAATTAGGTTTTTGGCTCCGTATCTGATCGTTCGGGGGTACGTAGGTATATATAGGAGGAAGGAGTACGTCGGTGGAGCAAAGGGGGCCCACGAGGCAAGGGGGCGCGCCCTAGGGGGGGCGTGCCCTCCACCCTCGTGGCCGCCTCTCTTCTTTCTTGACAGGGGGTCCAAGTCTCCTGGATCATATTCTGCGAGAAAATCACGCTCCCGAAGGTTCCATTCCGTTTGGACTCCGTTTGATATTCCGTTTCTGCGAAACACTGAAATAGGCAAAAAACAGCAATTCTGGGCTGGGCCTCCGGTTAATAGGTTAGTCCCAAAAGTAATATAAAAGTGGAAAATAAAGCCCAATATAGTCCAAAACAGTAGGTAATATAGCATGGAGCAATCAAAAATTATAGATACGTTGGAGACGTATCAGGCTCTCCCCCCACCCCCTCCTCCTCTAGGGTCTCCACCCCGACCCCTCCACCTCCCTGTGAGGTGTCATCCTCGCGTAGTCGGGAGGGAACCTTGTGGGCTCGTCCACTCCAAGTAAGTCCCTTGAATTTACTGAGGAAACTGGCGCCGCTGGACTTGCCCATGATTAGCAAACCTGCATTGAGAAGAGAATAAACAATTAGTAAGGATATCAAATAAACAAGCATACAAGAAAAACATTAATAACAGAAGAGCACATTGAGCATACTATTGTAATGATCATTAAAAGAACTTACATTTTCTAGAACCCATATGAATCATCACTATTGTAATCTATTTGTCGACCGGTCTCATCATCACTATCACGCATATCTTCTTCGTTGTCTGAAGGAGGTGGAGGCTCTTCCTCATCGTCAGCGTCTTCATTTAACTTTTCAAGCATAATTATGTCTCTTTGATTCACAACTGCCTCACCATCAATCCGTGCGGCGTTGTCGTTTGGGTCCAAGTCAACATAACCCAAGTCATCATTCTCGTTGTTTCGGACCACGTCATCATGTTCCTCTTGAAAGAACACCCCCGCGTATGTCATGGGGTTTATGTTGTAGTAATCATCATCGTTCGGGTCCGGTAGCTTACCATATGGCGACACCTTGAACACAACTTCCCAACCCTTTAGGTACTCTTTCTGGCATGGGTAAGGTAGATAATATACTTGTGTGGCCTGGGTAGCGGCGATAAAGAGATCATCTCCGGCATAGACGGTTGATGGTTTAACTTCAACTAAACCAACAGAAGGCGTATGTCTCTAACCCTTTTTGGGGTCGAACCATCGGCATTTGAACATAGTGAGACTTAGGGGTTCGCGGCCACGTTTGAATGTAAGCTCATATATTTTTCCTACCCTTCCATAGTAATCTACTTTATTATCTCCTTCAGTGAAGACTCCGGTATTTATGGTTTTGGGATCAGGCCGACTGTTCTGGTGCTCCTCTGTATGGAAGTGATACCCATTCACATCATACTTTTGGCATGTCATGACGGAAGGGTCAAAACCCATGGAAACCCATCTCAATTCTTCATCCATTGATTCGTTCGGATCATTTCCCTACAAGTTTAATTGAAATTATAGGGTGCATGAGTTTAATTGAAATTATAGGGTGCATGAGTTTAATTGAAATAGGTAATAGGGAAGTTTGAAAAATTACCTTCTCCATGAACCATGCAACGAAATTTTTCCTTCCATCAGCACCCTTTCGGAGAAGAGCAAGTGCCTCCGCTTCAGTAGGAGGCAGCATTCCCGTCCACTCTTCATCAACGAATCGACTACAATAAGAAAAGCGGTATAAGAACTAGGCAAAGTAAACATAAAGAATTGACTAAAAGAATGGTGCAAAGGTATTACCTCATCCACTCATCCTCAACTTCCTTGATGTTGTGCAAGATATAGAACATGACACCCTCCCACTCATCTCGTGGCATGAGATAAGGTGTCGAGCATCCAGCCCTGCCACCTTGCCCGATGAATAGAGGCAACTTGGGTTTATACTTGGGTTCTTCTGTATTGTATCGAGACACCTTATTGTGCAATGTGGGAACATGGTCCGGATAGTAGGTTGTCCTGAGGTCTGCCACCTCCTCTAGGATAACTACCTCAGCCATGGAAGCTTCAATCTTAGCTTTGTTTCCACATTTCTGTCTCAGATGCTTGTTCTATCTCTCAGGGTCGTACTGCCAACGATCCGCACAGGGCCCCCCAATAATACCTCGTTCGCGAGGTGCAAAATGAGATGTGTCATCGGAGTAATGAAGCCTGGCGGGAAGATCTTCTCTAGCTTGCATATCAACTCCGGCGCCTTCTTATGCATTTCTTTTATCTTCTCATGACATACTTCTTTAGCACAAAGCGTGCTGAAGAAATGGCTTAACTCCGCAAGCACACGCCAGACACGCTCGGGAACATAGCCCCGAACCATCACCGGCATAATCCGCTCAATCCATACATGATAGTCATGACTCTTGAGCCCGGTCACTTTGCCCGTTGAAAGATTGACCCCCATACTTATATTCGACGCATAACCATCAGTGAACTTCACGACATGTTTCAGCCACTTCAATGTCTCCATCTTATGATCCTTTTTAAGTACGAAGTCAGCATCTGGCTTGAACCAAGATTTTTGACTGCCTGTGGGAGGCTGCATGTGTAGACGTGGTCTATCAAAAATATTCTATTGATCGACTCTAGCATTAACATTATATGTTGTCTTATCAGGAATGTTGAGGATCATGCAGAAAAGGGACTCTGCGACATTCTTTTCGGTGTGCATCAGGTCGATGTTGTATGGAAGTTTGAGGTCCTTAAAATAGGGAAGCTGCGTGGAGGGGGTAATGTGAGTCCAGTTGTGCGTCTCACCATAAGCTTCAAAACATTTTTTCCCTTTACCTTTTCCTTTGCCCTCGCCCTCGTCTTCGCCTATGGCTTTTACTTTGCCTTTGCCTTTGCCTTTCCCTTCGCCGGCAGGCTTAAGAGCTTTCAGCTGAGCAAGCACATCCGCACCAGAAAATGTTGGAATCTCATTTACTTCATGGAAAACTTTGCCTTTTGTGAAGTTCTTCTTGTCTTCCCTATCAGGATGGTCTGGAGGGAGGAACTGTCGATGTAGGTCAAAGGCAACATACTTTCCACCCTTCTTCAGCCAAATGAAAATCAAGGCCTGCATGCACACTGGGCAAGGCATCTTTCCACTTGTACACCATCCGCAGAACAGGGCATAGCCGGGAAAGTCATGCATGCAATACTGTAGCCAAACTTTCATCAAGAAATTTTTCTGCAGATGCCGGTCGTATGTCAACCTCGGGAAGTACCAAGAATGGTGCAAATCATCCACCAACGGCTGCATAATAAACACACTCAAATTCTTCCCCGTATATTCAGGCCCCGGAATTATAAGCGACAGGAACATGGTCTTGCGTTGCATTATGGCGCCGGGAGGGAGATTGAGCGGAATAACAAATACGAGCCAGCAGCTGTATGGATTAGACGACATACCATATGGATTGAACCCATCACCTGTTATAGCAATTCTGACATTCCCAGCCTCGGTTGCTTCCTCCGGGTACTCTATATCGAATGACTTCCATGCTTCACCTTCTGATGGATGTACAACTATTTTTGGATTGTACCTTTTCCCTTCCTTGTGCCACTTCATCATTTTGGAAGACTCCTCGGTGATGAAAAGGCGCTGTAGTCTTTTTATAAATTCAAGATACCGAAGAACCTTCACAGGGATTTTTAGCTGCCGCTTCTGACCATGCTCATCGACCACCTCAATATACTGAAAGGAACCACACTTCCTACAGTAGTTGTCATCCGCATACTCATGCCTAAACAAAAGGCAATTATTTGGACAAACATGTATTTTCACATAGTCCATGGAGAGCACCTTCATGATCTTCTTCGTAGCGTACATGGTTTTCGGCAGTTCATGGCCCTCAGGCGGGTTGTTAGCCCATACTCCCAGAAATGCTTCGAAGCAACCTCGGCTACAGCCGTACTCAGCCTTGACTGCCATCAGTTGCGAGATGGCATCCAGCACAGACAGCTTGGCACCCTCATAGAGAGGTTTCTTTGACGAGGCCAAGATATCCAGGAAGGCCTTTGCGGTTTCATCCGGCTCCTCCGGTTCATTTGCTGAATTTGACGGAGGTGTCGGCTGTGCAGCAAAGACATCATCTAGCATGTCTCTAACCCCATCGTCCTCATAACCAGCGACGCGTTGTCGTATCACCTCCTCTCTACCACGGTCCCGCTGGGCAAAGTTTATCGGCATATTAAAGTTGGGCATAAATCCATGCGTGCGAAGGTGCTTAGTCATCTCACTCTTATATCTGCGGATACGTCTCTTACATTTGGCACACGGGCATTCTGGCACCATCCTCATTGGACTACGGAATATCTCTTTCAAAAACACATCAGTTTTCTTGACCCACTCTGTTGTTACTTGATTCCGACGGAAAAACCCACTATACATCCACTGATTATCTGCCATCTCTGCTTTATTGGAAGCCACACAACAAAATTAAGGATTCATTTAAATTACTCACATCAATATTTTATTTTTTAGAGTGTTGACGAGAAACGACATATAATCCACCTACATCTCTAATAGGTAAAGATGGGTCCTAATCCCACTCGAGAATGTGTAGATTGAGTACGTTGTCCATGCTCTACCCCATTCCGAGACAAAATTTTGGCAGCAGCTCCCCGCTGTTCTACAAATACACGTCTCGGCAAAATGCCGAGAGAATGTGCATCCGGAGAACAATAGGGAGGCGCCGCCGAAATCCTGTCTCAGAACGGGGTAGAGCATGAACAACGTACCCAATCTACACATCCTCGGGCTGTCCATGGAAAGCGCTGGACAATCTGAAAGAGCTGCGGTGATAAATATGCAATTGAATGCATATTTATCGATGCAACCCTTTCGGACGGGAGACCTAGGTTACGCGACTTGATGTGAAAATTTAATCTAGTGACATGATTAAAAGAACGTATGAGGTGATGGATTTGTAGCTCACCCTCGGATGTAGATGATGTAGTCGATCAGCGAAGGGACAATCGAAGACCAAGAGCTCCAATGTCAACGATCACTCCACCGGAGGCAACACCAGAAATCCTCTAAATTCCACCAAATTAAAAAATTAGGTCATCACATCACATATAAAGCATCATCACACATCACATCATATCACAAACTTTTTTTAGCAAGATCAACATGATGAAGTAACCACTCATCATATCCAAATTTTAACTTTTGTCTATCTATCTTCACAAAAAGTGTACTCTTCCCTCTCATCTCATCCTCACAATACATATATCTATAATACGAGTATGTATCTAAAAACATAGTAAAACTACACAAATATCCATTCATCTAACATCTATCTATCTCACATTGTGCACTTAATTTTTTACATTTATACTGTCTTCCATTTCATTCATCTTTCTAACATCCATCTATCTAATCATCTATTACTATATATAGGCATTCATCTACAACATTACTACACAAAAAATGTAAAAAAAATGTTCTTACCTACGCATGAGGGGGCGACCACCGGAGCAGGGGGTCGGCCGGTCGGGGCAGGGGACGACCACCGGAGCGGCAGGGGGCGGTCACCGGAGGGGCCGGCCGGTCGGACCAGCAGGGGGCCGGCCAGGCTAGGCCGTGGGCCCGTCGGGGCGGCGTCCACGCAGGGCGGGCTGGGGTCGAGGAGGGAGGGGCGGGGGCGGCTGGAGCGAAGGAGGGGCGGGGGCGGCTGGAGCGAGGGCGGCGCCGGCTGAAGCGAGGGAGGGGCGGCGGCAGGCGACGCGGGTGCTGTGGGATGGGGCCGCGGCGATGTGGGTGGGGGCGGCAGGGGGCGCGGGCGAGGCGAGTTGGCGGCCGCAGGGGGCGGGGGCGAGTGCGGCGGCGGCGAGTGGGCGGCAGCAGGGGGCGGGGGCGAGTGCGGCGGCGGCGAGTGGGCGGCGGCAGGGGGCGGGGGCGAGTGCGGCGGCGGTGAAAATTGGCGGGGAGTCGTCGGCGGCGGCGAGCAGTTCGCGGGGTCGCGACGGGGAGCTGGTAGAGAATGAGTGGAGCATAGACGCCGCGAGGGGATAAGGCAGTCTATGCCGACGGCTGTCGTCGGCATAAACGCCACGTCACCGATCCGCGTGACACGTCCCGTACGGCCACAGCTATGCCGACGGCTTTGCCATCGGCATAGTTATATTTTTCACTTTTTAATTTTTTAATAGTTTATATTTTTCCTTCTTTATGTTTTTTTATTTCATATAGATTTTTAGATGTTTTTTATAGTTATATTTTTCCTTTTTTGTTTTTTTATGTATTATTATTTCATATAGATTTTTAATGTTTTTTTAACCGCTCGGCCCTCCCTCACACAGAGGGGAGGGGAGGGGAGGCGCCAAACTCGAGCAACTTCGTCCGCCGCACCTTTACCGCAGAACGTCTACTACCGTGTCATGGCCGTACGTGAGGAGCGCCATACCCCAGAGACGCGTGCCGCCTCTTCGGACATTCCACAACACCACCTCGCTTGTATGAGGGGCCGGTGCAACGCTCCGGTGGCATTGCTACCCCCCCTCCCAGGGCCCCGGTCCCACCAAACCCTGGAGCGGTTGACCATGAGATCTAGCCCTTTGACTTCCCACGGACGGGCTTTGACCAGTGGACCTCTCCACCCGGTTGTGTCAGGTCAGCAAGAGGGACACCTGGGAGCAACATCCGGGCCAAACACATAGCTACATCCCCTCCGTGTAGACCCGACGAGTCTATTTCCCCCCTCAAGGCGCCGGCGGCGGCGCCGTCCATGAGGGGGGGCACGCCCTGGAGACGCGTGCAGGGCGTTTGCAACCGCCACAACACTTTCAGAATTGTGAGAAGCCGCGTACGCAAGATTGGCGGCATCCTAGCCCACGGAGGCCGCTGACCATAGTCGTAGACATGCGAAGGGCAATCCGCGTAGAGGGAAGTGTTTGGATACTTCTCCATCAACAAAAATTATGAAAAATTAACACCGTTCCTATAGCACATGTGCCCACGTCGTGTAAAAAACTCATGATTTTATAACGATCCGAGTATTTAATAATATTGATGCGGCACTGTTATCGCAGAACGTCTACTACTGTCTCATCGCCGTCCGTGAGGGGGGCCACACCCCGGAGACGCGTGCCGCCTCTTCGAGCATGCCACAACACCACCCCGCATGTATGATGGGCCGGTGCGACGCTCCAGTGGCATTGCTACCCCCCCCCCCCAGGGCCCCTGTCCCGCCTAACCCTGGAGCGGTTGACCACGAGATCTAGCCCTTTGACTTCCCACGGATGGGCTTTGACCAGTGTACCTCTCCACCCAGTTGTGTCAGGTTAGCACAGAGGGACACATAGGAGCAACATCCGGGCCAAACCCACAGCTACATCCCCTCTGTGTAGACCCGACGCGTCCGTTTCCCCCTCCAGGTGCCGGCGGCGGCGCCGTCGTGAGGGGGACCACGTCCTGGAGACGCGTGCCGCCTCTTCAGACATGCCACAACACCACCCCGCATGTATGAGGGGCCGGTGCGACGCTCCGGTGGCATTGCTACCCCTGTCCCGCCTAACAGTGGAGCGGTTGACCACCAGATCTAGCCCTTTGACTTCCCACGGACGGGCTTTGACCAGTGGACCTCTTCACCCGGTTGTGTCAGGTCAGCACAGAGGGACACCTGGGAGTAATATCCGGGCCAAACCCAGAGCTACATCCCCTCCGTGTAGACCCGACGCGTCTGTTTCCCCCCTCCAGGTGCCGGCGACGGCGCCGTCCGTGAGGGGGGCCACGCCCCGGAGACGCGTGCCGGGGGTTTGCAACCGCCAAAACCCTTTCAGACTTGTGAGAAGCCGCGTACGCAAGATTGGCGGCATGCTAGCCCACGGAGGCCGCCGGCCACAATCGTAGACATGCGAAGGGCAATCCGCGTAGAGGGAAGTGTTCGGATAATTCTCCATCACCAAAAATGATGAAAAATTGCCATCGTTCCTATAGCACATGTGCCCATGTCGTGTAAAAAGCTCATGATTTTATCGTGATCCGAGTATTTAATAATATTCACGCTGCACTGTTACCGCAGAACGTCTACTACTGTGTCATCGCGGTCCGTGAGGGGGGGCACACCCCGGAGACGCGTGCCGCCTCTTCGGACATGCCACAACACCACCCTGCATGTCTGAGGGGCCGGTGCGACGCTCCGGTGGCATTGCTACCCCCCCCTGGGCCCCCGTCCTGCCTAACCCTGGAGCGGTTGACCATGAGATCTAGCCCTTTGACTTCCCACGGACGGGCTTTAACCAGTGGACCTCTCCACCCGTTTGTGTCAGGTCAGCACAGAGGGTGTGACGCCCCCGATTTGACCGTACACTAATCATGCACGCAAATGTGTACGATCAAGATCAGGGACTCACGGGAAGATATCACAACACAACTCTACAACATAAATAAGTCATACAAGCATCATAATACAAGCCAGGGGCCTCGAGGGCTCGAATACAAGTGCTCGATCACAGACGAGTCAGCGAAAGCAACAATATCTGAGAACAGACATAAGTTAAACAAGATTGCCTTAAGAAGGCTAGCACAAAAGTAGCAACGATCGAAAAGGCAAGGCCTCCTGCCTGGGACCTCCAAACTACTCCTCGAAGCCGAACTCCATGTAGAATCATCCTCGGGATCTCTAACTCCTCGACTCCAGCATCTGGTTGCGACAATCCGGTATAGAAAAGGGGAAAAGAGGGAGAAAAGCAACCGTGAGTACTCATCCAAAGTACTCGCAAGCAAGGAGCTACACTACATATGCATGGGTATATGTGTAAAGGGCCATATCAGTGGACTGAACTGCAGAATTCCAGAATAAAAGGAGGATAGCTAGTCCTGTCGAAGACTACGCTTCTGGACATCTCCATCTTGCAGCATGTATTAGAGAGTAGATTGAAGTCCTCCAAGTAGCATCGCATAGCATAATCCTACCCGGCGATCCCCTCCTCGTCGCCCTGTTAGAGAGCGATCACCGGGTTGTATCTGGCACTTGGAAGGGTGTATTTTATTCAGTATCCAGTTCTAGTTGTCATAAGGTCAAGGTACAACTCCGGGTCGTCCTTTTACCGAGGGACACGGCTATTCGAATAGATAAACTTCCCTGCAGGGGTGCACCACATAACCCAACACGCTCGATCCCATTTGGCCGGACACACTTTTCTGGGTCATGCCCGGCCTCGTAAGATCAACACGTCGCATCCCCACCTAGGCTCAACAGAGAGGTCAGCACGCCGGTCTAACCCTATGCGCGCAGGGGTCTGGGCCCATCGCCCTATGCACACCTGCACGTTGCGTACGCGGCCGGAAGCAGACCTAGCCTAGTGGCGTTCCAGTCCAATCCGGCGCGCGCCACTCAGTCGCTGACGTCAAGAAGGCTTCGGCTGATACCACGACGCCGGGATACCCATAACTACTCCCGCATAGATGGCTAGTGCGTATAGAACAAATGGCCAAACTCAGATCAAATACCAAGATCTCGTTAAGCGTGTTAAGTATCCGCGAACGCCGACCAAGGCCAGGCCCACCTCTCACCTAGGCGGTCTCAACCTGCCCTGTCGCTCCGCCACAAAGATCCACTTGCGGGTACTCCTACGAGCCGACCCGACTTTAGTCATCACATGTGCCATGTATATAGTATACAAGTATATACCCGTGATCACCGCCCAGGTGATCATGGCCCGATAGTATAGCACAGCAGACGGACAAGAATGTAGGGCCACTGATGGAAAACTAGCATCCTATACTAAGCATGTAGGATTGCAGGTAAAGGTAACAACAGTAGTAGCAAGGATAGGCTATGCATCAGGATAGGATATCGGAAAGCAGTAACATGCTACTCTACTCTAATGCAAGCAGTAAAGATAAGAATAGGCGATATCTGGTGATCAAGGGGGGGGCTTGCCTGGTTGCTCTGGCAAGTAGGAGGGGTCGTCGACTCCGTAGTCGAACTGGGCAGCAGCAGTGTCGGTCTCGTAGTCTACCGGAGAGAAGAAGGGGGAAGAAACAGTAAATACAATGCAAACATAAGCATGACGATGCGTGACATGACAATGAGCGGTGCTAGGTGTGTCCTAACGCGACAGTAGGTGGTACCGGCGAAGGGGGGGAACATCCGGGAAGTATTCCCGATGTTTCGCGTTTTCGGACAGACGGACCGGAGGGGGAAAGTTGCTAGTTCGATAGGTTAGGGAGGTGTGGTGGACGAACGGACTGCGAATTCGGATTCGTCTCGTCGTTCTGAGCAACTTTCATATACAAAGTTTTTCCATTCGAGCTACGGATTATTTTATATTAATTTTTAAAGATTTAAATCATTTTAGGATTTATTTAATTAATTTATTCAACATTATCCAGAACAGTAAAATATGACCTCAGCATGACATCATACTGACGTCAGCAGTCAACTGTGCATTTGACTGGGTCAACTACGGGTGGGTCCCGCATGTCATACACTTCTTAGCTTAATTAGGGTTTTAGCTAAATAATTACTGTTTAATTAACTATATAATTAATTAGATTAATTTAAACAGGATTAATTAACTTAATTAATTTAGTTAATTAATTAATTAAATTTATTTTTATTATTTGTTTTATTATTAATTTTATTTTTATTTATTATTATTACTATTAATTATTAATTTTTATTAATTAGTTTATTATTATTATTATTATTTATTTTTAATCATTTCATTTTATTTTAATTTTATCATTTTCGTTCTGTTTAGGGGCGGGCCCCGTCTGTCGGTGGCTCATCCGAGCCACCAGGGGCTAACGGGCGCGGGCCAACTGGGGCTGCAGCGGAGCGGAGCGGAGCCCCGAGGCGTGCGGGCGCAACCGCCGGTGGCCAGGGGCCGCGACGGCGACCGGAGCAGGGCTGGGGCGGCGACCGGAGCAGCAGAGGGTAGCATCAGTGGGTGGCGGCTGTATCGAGTGGTGGGGGCAGGGGCGCAGGTCGCCGGAGCCAGAGGCAGCGGGTGCGCACGGCAAGGCGACGACCAACGCGCGAGGCTTGGGGTCTGGGGCGCGGCTGACGCGCACGGGCGCGGCCGACGCGCGCGGGTACGGCCAGGGGCGGCTCGGTGAGCGCGAGGTCGTCGCGAGCTTCGGGCGCGAGCGGGACAACGCAAATCGACGGTGGGATCGACGGGGAAGAGGGGAACGGACATGGCTCACTCGGAGGAGGTCGATGGAGAGCTCGGGACGGTCGGAGGGGCGTCGGAGAGGTGGGCCAACGCGGTGGTGGTCGTGGCCGAGGTGGACGGGGACGACGAGGCGGCGACGTCCAGCTCGGGGGGGAGTTGCGCGAGGGAGAGGCAGGGACGGCGCGGTCCGGTGCGACGGGGGGGCGGGGGTTGGGGCGAGGCGGCGGCGGGACGCGCCGGGCGGCGACGTCGCGACGTCGGGGCTCCCAGATCGGGGGAGGGGGAGGCGAGGAGGACGGCGGTGGGGCGGCGCAGTCGTTGCCCCGATCCAGATGGGATCGGGGAGTGGGGGGAGCGAGGGAGTGGGGAGGTGGAGGTTGTCGGTGGGGAGTGGGAGGGGCTGGAGTGGATAAGGGGACAGCTGGTGGGCCGGTTTGGGCCGGCCGGTTAGCTGGGCTGGGAGGCCCAGTGGGGGTGGCAGGCCTCTTTTCTTTATTTTGTTTTGTTTTTTTTCTTCTTTCAAATTGTTTTAGTTTCAATAAAATACCAAACTGGCACCTAAATTGTTGTTACAAATTATGTCACAACCACAAAAAGTTTCATCCCAAAATAATATAGTTTAATATTTTACAAAATACAAAAGGCATTTAATTAATGGTTTTAGCTACTGATTTAATTAGTTTGGTGCATTTAAACATTTTATAAAGACTTGGTTCCTCCACCAATATTACATATGATTTATTTGTCACTTTTAGAACATTTTAGTTTTGACATTTGAAAAGTTTTATTGTTTGCTTGATTTTGAATTTGAATTGAAATTGTTTTTGGACCATCGCGAGATTAACAACAGTAACCGAGGTGACGTGGCCTCATTAGCGTGGAATTACTGTAGCCTAATTATCCGGGCGTCACAGAGGGACACCTGGGAGCAACATCCGGGCCAAACCCAAAGCTACATCCCCTCCGTGTAAACCCGACGCGCCCGTTTCTCCTCTCAAGGTGCCGGCGGCGACGCCGTCCGTGAGGGGGGCCACGTCCTGGAGACGTGTGCCGCCTCTTTGGACATGCCACAGCACCACCCCGCATGTATGAGGGGCCGGTGCGACGCTCCGGTGGCATTGCTACCCCCTAGGGCCCCCGTCCGGCCTAACCCTGGAGTGGTTGACCATGCGATCTATCCCTTTGACTTCCCACAGACGGGCTACCAGTGGACCTAGCCACCCGGTTGTGTCAGGTCAGCACAGAGGGACACCTGGGAGCAATATTCGGGCCAAACCCACATCTACATCCCCTCCATGTAGACCCGACGCGCCCGTTTCCCCCCTCCAAGAGCCGGCAGCGGCGGCGTCCGTGAGGGGGGGCACGTCCTGGAGACGCGTGTCAGGCCTTTGCAACCGCCACAACACTTTTAGCCTTGTGAGAAGCCGCGTACGCTAGATTGGCGGCATGCTAGCCCACGGAGGCCGCCGGCCATAGTCGTAGACATGCGAAGGGCAATCCGCGTAGAGGGAAGTGTTCGGATACTTCTCCATCACCAAAAATTATGAAAAATTGCCATCGTTCCTATAGCACATGTGCCCACGTCGTGTAAAAAACTCATGATTTTATCACGATCAGAGTATTTAATAATATTCACGCCGCACCGTGACCGCAGAACGTCTACTACTGTGTCATCGCCGTCCGTGAGGTGGGCCACACACCGGAGACGCGTGCCGCCTCTTCGGACATGCCACAACACCACCCCGCATATATGAGGGGCCGGTGCGATGCTCCGGTGGCATTGCTACCCCCCAAGGGCCTCTGTCCTGCCTAACCCTGGAGCGGTTGACCATGAGATCTAGCCCTTTGACTTCCCACGGACGGGCTTTGACTAGTGGACCTCTCCACCCGGTTGTGTCAGGTCAGCACAGAGGGACACCTGGGAGCAACATCCGGGCCAAACCCAACAACATCCCCTCCGTGTAGACCCAACGCGTCCGTTTCCCCCCTCCAGGAGCCGGCGGCGGCGGCGGCGTCCGTGAGGGGGGCCACGTCCTGGAGACGCGTGCCGCCTCTTCGGACATGCCACAACACCACCCCTCATGTATGAGGGGCCGGTGCGACGCTCCGGTGGCATTGCTACCCCCGAGGGCTCCCGTCCCGCCTAACCCTAGAGCGGTTGACCACGATATCTAGCCCTTTGACTTTCCACGGACGGGCTTTGACTAGTTGACCTCTCCACCCAGTCGTGTCAGGTAAGCACAGAGGGACACCTGGGAGCAACATCCGGGCCAAACCCACAGCTACATCTCCTCCGTGTAGACCCGACGCGTCCGTTTCCCCCCTCCAGGTGCCGCCGGCGGCGCCGTCCATGAGGGGGGCCATGGCCCGGAGACGCGTGCCCGGCCTTTGCAACCGCCACAACACTTTCAAATTTGTGAGAAGCCGCGTACGCAAGATTGGCGGCATGCTAGCCCACGGAGGCTGCTGGCCACAGTCCTAGACATGCGAAGGGCAATCCGCGTATCGGGAAGTGTTCGGATACTTCTCCATCACCAAAAATTATGAAAAATTACCATCGTTCCTATAGCACATGTGCCCACGTCGTGTAAAAAACTCATGATTTTATCGCGGTCTGAGTATTTAATAATATTCACGGCGCACCGTTACCGCAGAACGTCTACTACTGTGTCATCCTCGTCCGTAAGGGGGGGCCACACCCCGAAGACGCGTGCTGCCTCTTCGGACATGCCACGACACCACCCCGCATGTATGAGGGGCCGGTGCGATGCTCCGGTGGCATTGCTACCCCCCAGGGCCCCCGTCCGGCCTAACCCTGGAGCGGTTGACCATGAGATCTAGCCCTTTGACTTCCCACGGACGGGCTTTGACCAGTGGACCTCTCCACCCGGTTGTGTCAGGTCAACATAGAGGGACATCTGGGAGCAACATCCGGGCCAAACCCACATCTACATCCCCTCCGTGTAGACCCAACGAGTCCGTTTCCCCCCTCCAGGTGCCGGCGACGGCGCCGTCCGTGAGGGGGGCCACGTCCTAGAGACGCGTGCCGCCTCTTCGGACATGCCACGACACCACCCCGCATGTATGAGGGGCCGGTGCGACGCTCCGGTGGCATTGCTACCCCCCCAGGGCCCCCGTCCCGCCTAACCGTGGAGCGGTTGACCATGAGATCTAGCCCTTTGACTTCCCATGGACGGGCTTTGACCAGTGGACCTCTACACCCGTTTGTGTCAGGTCAGCATAGAGGGACACCTAGGAGCAACATCCGGGCCAAACCCACAGCTACATCCCCTCCGTGTAGACACGACGCGTCCATTTCCCCCCTCCAGGTGCCGGCGGCGGCGCCGTCCGTGAGGGGGGCCATGCCCCGGAGACGTGTGCGGGGCGTTTGCAACTGCCACAACACTTTCAGACTTGTGAGAAGCCGCGTACGCAAGATTGGCGGCATGCTAGCCCACGGAGGCCGCCAACCATAGTCGTAGACATGCGAAGGGCAATCCGCGTAGATGGAAGTGTCCGGATACTTCTCCATCACCAAAATTTATGAAAAATTACCATCGTTCCTATAGCACATGTGCCCACGTCGTGTAAAAAACTCATGATTTTATCGGGATCCGAGTATTAATAATATTCACGGTGCACCGTTACCGCAGAACGTCTACTACTGTGTCATCGCCGTCCATGAGGGGGGCACACCCCGGAGACGCGTGCCGCCTCTTCGGACATGCCACAACACCACCCCGCATGTATGAGGGGCCGGTGGACACTCCGGTGGCATTGCTACCCCCCAGGGCCCCCGTCCGGCCTAACCCTGGAGCGGTTGACCATGAGATCTAGCACTTTGACTTCCCACGGACAGGCTTTGACTAGTGGACCTCTCCACCCGGTTGTGTCAGGTCAGCATAGAGGGACACCTGGGAGCAACATCCGGGCCAAACCCACATGTACATCGCCTCCGTGTAGACCCGACGCGTCCGTTTCCCCCCTCCAGGTGCCGCCGGCGGCGGCGTCCGTGAGGGGGGGCACATCCTGGAGATGCGTGTCGCCTCTTCGGACATGCCACAACACCACCCCGCATGTATGAGGGGCCGGTGCGATGCTCCGGTGGCATTGCTACCCGCCAGGGCCCCCGTCCCGCCTAACCCTGGAGGGGTTGACCACGAGATCTAGCCCTTTGACTTTCCAAGGACGGGCTTTGAACAGTGGACCTCTCCACCCGGTTGTGTCAGGTCAGCCCAGAGGGACACCTGGGAGCAACATCCGGGCCAAAGCCACAGCTACATCCCCTCCGTGTAGACCCGACGCGTCCGTTTGCCCCCTCCAGGTGCCGGCGGCGGCGCCGTCCATTAGGGGGGCCGTGCCCCGGAGATGCGTGCCGCCTCTTCGGACATGCCACAACACCACCCGGTTGTGGTAGGTCATCCCATAGAAACACTTGGGAGCAACGTCCCCTCTGTATAGACCCGATGCGGCTGTTTTCGCCCTCCAGATGCCGGCAGCGGCGCCGTCCGTGAGGGGGGCACACCATGGACGTGAGGGGGTCACACTCCGGAGACGGGTGCCGGGCGTTTGCAACCGCGACAAAACTTCTGTCGGCATAGCTGTTTTTGATTTTAATAAAATATAAGGACCTATATTGAAAAGAACATGACGACACATTATTAACGTGCTCAAAAAAAATACAAACTATATATATATATATATATATATTCATAATCTATGGAAAAAATTACTAACTACATATATATATTCATATAATACATAAAAAAGCATAAAAATATATGTAAAAAAGCATAAAAACATATGTAAAAAAAACATAAAAACAGATGTAGAAAAACATATGAAAAAAAATAACATTGCTTTCGGCATAGAGACGGCGGGGTTTAGGTGGGCGCCGTGCCGCGGATCGATGACGTGGCGCCTATGCCTATGGCCGCCGTCGGCATATCTACGTCGCGGACCGGCGACGTGTCATGTGGAGATATGCCGACGGCCGCCCGTCCCGACCGTCAGCATAGGTTTGACGGTGTTAGCCGCTGATCAGGGGCGGGGGGTCGCCGGGCCCACAGGTATGCCGACGGCTGCTGTCGGCGTGTCCGCAGCTAGGCCGACGGCCGTTCTGTGCCGACGGCTGCCGTCGGCTTAGATCGGGGTAGCCTGACGCCCAGGATAAGCCGACGGCTAGGACGGGGCTGTCGGCATAGCTTCAAGTAGGCCGACGGCAGCCGTCGGCATTGTTTTGTCCGTCAGGGTAGGACCGTTTTCCGGTAGTGAGGCCGGCTGAAAAAGTAGGACGCCTGAACTAATTGCAGACTAGCAGATGTGCGAATAATCTACCCCATGTAGATCCATCGCTTCAACGCCAATTACTATTGGACGGAGGGGGTACTCCAAAGCTTCATCGTGAAGACAAAATACATGGAGACAACGTACACTGATTAGAGCATCTGCCAACAACCAAAGTGGTGGACTCAAGACTAATTAACAAGCTTACGTTCATACGTTGTTTCTTAGTGAATAGCGTACTATAAGATGGATCACGACAAAAAAACAAATTTAGCTCCTAGCATAAGGAGAAGAAATCTTGATCCCTTCCGTCACGCATGACTTCAGTGACATGCCTCACAACTACTATCTCCGTTCCAAAATGTCATACTTCATCCCTCCGAAAAAACTTGTCCCAAACTTGTCTCTATCCATTTGAGGGCAAGGTTTTTCGGACGAAGAGAGCATATTCTCAAACAAAGGTAGTAGTAAATATATCCTGAAGTACAATGATGTACAAAAGCTTGTAGTTGAAAATTTGAGCGAGTCCCCAAACGGTGGAAATTGCGCTGCCGAAATACTTTTAACGACACACCAGACTATGGGTACTCCTATACAGCGCCTTCAACTTTGATTTTTAGGCAAACACACACTTTATTAATTCTCAGAAATAATGTTTATAGGAATATTGACTCGATCATAAAGAAGACCAAGCCAAATGTTTACAGAGACTTCAGTTGGAGCTCACGCACCGCACTCCTGGGCCGGCCCAACAAATACGATCGACCCAGCAACCTACTCTCAAGCACAACGAATGCTAAGAAAAGAATTAAAGAGGTTGTTCATCTCGCTATTTTGGGCGAAACGGAATTCGATATCCGCACGTGAACGTTGATGGCTGTAGATAATACTTCCTCTATCCGAAATTATTTGTCGCTTAAACGGATGTATTTAGCACTCAAATACGTGCAAATGCATCCATTTCAGAAACAATTAATTCCGGACGGAGGTAGTAAAGACCAGGTAGAGCTCATTTGGTTGACCACAATCAGCAAACTGTTTTATTTGACCCATATTTTACTTAACATATATCACTTCATTCCAAATTAAGTGTCTTTAGTTTAGTACAACTTTATGAGTACTATACCCAGTACAAATTATTTAAGAAAGTTCGTAGGAATATTGAAATATCTTAGGAATATTGAAAACAACCATGGATTTGAAAAAAGTTCATAGAAATGGGAAAAAGTTTGCGGAAATAAAAAATTTACGAATACGCAAAAGTTCATGAATTTGGAAAAAAGTTTACGAACTGTAAAACAAATAAAGAAATTGTGAAACATTCATGAAATTGGAAAAAAAATCAGTGAATTTCAAAAAGTTCACCAGCTAAAAGTTCAAGCATTTAAGAAAAGTTCATGATTTTGAGAAAAGTTCAAACATCTTAGAAAAAGTTCATGAATTTTAGAAATTCAAGAATTCGAGGAAAGAAGTTCACGATTCTAAAAAAAACACGAATTTGAGACACAAAGTTTGTGAATTTGAAAAAGGTTACGTATTTAATGTAAAAGGTTCATGATTTTGTTTTTTAAAGTTTGTGTATTTAAGAGAAAGAACATCAAAAATTTGGGAATAGTTCACGAATTTGAGAACAAATTTTAAATTAAAATGGAAAAGAAGAAAGAACGAAAAAGAAAATAAGAGTTCCAAAAACTACAAAAAACTGGCCAAAAACGAACATAAACAAAACCAGGAAATAAATATTGTCAGATGAAAAAGTTAGTGGGAGCTCCTACTGGACGCTCGTTGCGTCCAACAGGGCGCCGACGCACAGGGGGCGACGCGACTTCGCACAGGCACGTCGCTGCGGTGCACCGATTGGGCCGGCCCATTGGAGTGCGCTGCAAATACAAGTGATAATTTGCAAAAAATAGCAGGGCGTGATTGGCTGGGAATCGAACACAAAACAATCGACTTGCACTCGCACCCTACTAGCCACTAGGATGGAAGCGCTCAGTTGACCAAACTACAGCGGAAACCTACAAGAACTAAAGAAAGTATAAGACTGTTTGAAAAACATCCTTTACGGTTTTCCAAATAGCAAAAACAAAACGTGAATGTTTTATCAAATGTAAACATTATTATTATTATTTTACAAATTTTGAGAAAACTCAAACATTTTTCAACACACAAACGAATTTTGGAGACGCCAACATATTTTTTAGAACGGAAACATACTTTAAACTACCCAAAAAACTGAACAGGAACAATTTTACAAATTTCGAAACAAAATTTGGAAACACAAACAACTTTTGAATTTCCCAAACATTTTTGGAATTTGTGACATTTCTTTAAAGCACAAACATTTTTTGAATCTTGAGAACAAATTTGGAAGCACGGACAATTTTTTAAAGCACAAACATTTTTTTGAATCTTTAGAACAAATTTGGAAATGGAGAACAAATTTGGAAGCACGAACAATTTTTAAAGCACGAACATTTTTTTGAATCTTGAGAACAAATTTTGAAAACTCCCGAACAAATTTGGAAGCGCGAACATTTTTTTAAAGCATGAACATTTTTTGAATCTCGAGGACAAATTTTGAAATAGAGAACAATTTTGAAAAATCCCTAACAAATTTGGAAGCATGAACAAATTTTTAAAGCACAAATATTTTTTTTAATCTTGAGAACAAATTTTGAAATAGAGAACAATTTTGAAAAATCCTGAACAAATTTGGAAGCGCGAACATTTTATGAAAACACGAACATTTTATGAAATCCGGTATATTTTCTGCATTTCGAAAGTTTTGAACTTTTTGTGTAACGGGAACAAATTTTGAATTGGAGAACATTTTTTCAAAAACAGAAAATTTTATGAAAATACGAACAAAATTTGAATATTTTGAATTTCTTTTGAGAAAAAGAGAAGAAAAAGAAAGAAAACAAACAAAAAAATCAGGAACATTTTTCGAAATTGTGAACAAAATTTTGTAAATGTGAACACTATTTCAGAAATATGAACAATTTTTGTCTAAAAGTATATTTTTGAAAATTCTGAACCATATTTGAACTTTTCGAAAAGCTTACAAAGAAAAAGAAAAAAAAACAGAATAAGACAAAGAAAACGAGAAAAAAGAAAGTCAGAATAAGACTGAAGAAAAAACAGTAGAAGGAACAAATGATTTTTGACTTGTTTTTAGTTTCTTTAAGTTTAGCATTGCTATTCTTACAGATGCACGAGCCAGTCGCGGTGGCTAGCGTGGTGTGTTCCGCTGCTGGGGGTCGTAGGTTCGATCCCTAGCGCGATCGTTTTTTGCGGTTCATCTCGCGAGGCGAAATCACTGAAATGGGCTGGCCCAGGGTGAGCTGCGCCTGTGCGAAGCGGCGACTACTTGCCGCAGTAAGCGGCGAATAGGAAATTCCAAAGTTAGTAGCCAACACTACTTGTATAGTACTAAATGTTCGACCCATTTCGGGCCGGAACAAGGTCAATCACCAAAGTCGACTTTAAGGCCGGGAACGGCACGAGTCTTTTAATAATGGGCTGACATAGTCTGGGTTGGATTTCCGGACGAGGGAGCGGGGATATATAAGAGGTGGCACATGACCGGGATTCACGAGAGCAACTAGTTGACGAGAGCTTTTTCGGAAGCCTCACAATGATCAACGTCATGTAGCATGTTCTGAGCCGTCCGCCACGTGTTGCGCTCTTGTTTCCACTATTCTTCCTTAGCTTTTGGACAAAAAAATCGAAAAAAAATTGCGAGACAAAACCTGTTTTTTTTTTCTTTCGCGAGAGTCACGGTTTTGCTTCCGCGAGAGGCACGGTTTGCTTTCGCGAGAGTCACGGTTTTGCTTCCGCGAGAGGCACGGTTTGCTTTCGCGAGAGTCACAGACGTGCCTTTCGGAAACGGAAAAAACGTATTTTTTGTTTTTATCCTTCCGCCACTACTGGAATCAGGGATTTTGCCGTCTGCCAGTTTTAAGAAGGTCTTTGCCATCAGCTACGAAAAAGCAGACGGCAAACAACTGGCAGACGGCAAATAAGGTCTTTGCCATCTGTCACTTTTTTGCCATCAGCCAGCTGACGGTAGCATAAGGGGAAGAAATCTTGATCCCTTCCGTCACGCATGACTTCAGTTACATGTCTCACAACTACTACCTCCGTTCCAAAATGTCATACTCCATCCGTCCGAAAAAACTTGTCCCAAACTTGTCTCTATCCATTTGAGGGCAAGGTTTTTTGGACGAAGAGAGCATATTCTCAAACAAAGGTAGTAGTAAATATATCCTTAAGTACAATGATGTACAAAAGCTTGTAGTTGAAAATTTGAGCGAGTCCCCAAACGGTGGAAATTGCGCTGCCGAAATACTTTTAACGACACACCAGACTATGGGTACTCCTATACAGCGCCTTCAACTTTGATTTTTAGGCAAACACACACTTTATTAATTCTCAGAAATAATGTTTATAGGAATATTGACTCGATCATAAAGAAGACCAAGCCAAATGTTTACAGAGACTTCAGTTGGAGCTCACGCACCGCACTCCTGGGCCGGCCCAACAAATACGATCGACCCAGCAACCTACTCTCAAGCACAACGAATGCTAAGAAAAGAATTAAAGAGGTTGTTCATCTCGCTATTTTGGGCGAAACGGAATTCGATATCCGCACGTGAACGTTGATGGCTGTAGATAATACTTCCTCCGTCCAAAATTATTTGTCGCTTAAATGGATGTATTTAGCACTAAAATATGTGCAAATGCGTCCATTTCAGAAACAATTAATTCCGGACGGAGGTAGTAAAGACCAGGTAGAGCTCATTTGGTTGACCACAATCAGCAAACTGTGTTTTTTGACCCATATTTTACTTAACATATATCACTTCATTCCAAATTAAGTGTCTTTAGTTTAGTACAACTTTATGAGTACTATACCCAGTACAAATTATTTAAGAAAGTTCGTAGGAATATTGAAATAGAATTCTTAGGAATATTGAAAACAACCATGGATTTGAAAAAAGTTCATAGAAATTGGAAAAAGTTTGCGGAAATAAAAAATTTACGAATACGCAAAAGTTCATGAATTTGGAAAAAAGTTAACGAACTGTAAAACAAATAAAGAAATTGTGACACATTCATGAAATTGGAAAAAAATCAGTGAATTTCAAAAAGTTCACCAGCTAAAAGTTCAAGCATTTAAGAAAAGTTCAAACATCTTAGAAAAAGTTCATGAAGTTTAGAAATTCAAGAATTCGAGGAAAGAAGTTCACGATTCTAAAAAAACACGAATTTGAGACACAAAGTTTGTGAATTTGAAAAAAGTTACGTATTTAATGTAAAAGGTTCATAATTTTGTTTTTTAAAGTTTGTGTATTTAAGAGAAAAAACATCAAAAATTTGGGAATAGTTCACGAATTTGAGAACACATTTTAAATTAAAATGGAAAAGAAGAAAGAACGAAAAAGAAAATAAGAGTTCCAAAAACTATAAAAAACTGGCCAAAAACGAACATAAACAAAAACAGGAAGTAAATACTGTCAGATGAAAAAGTTAGTAGGAGCTCCTACTGAACGCTCGTTGCGTCCAACAGGGCGCATAGCAGGGCGTGATTGGCTGGGAATCAAACACAGAACAATCGACTTGCACTCGCACCCTACTAGCCGCTAGGATGGAAGCGCTCAGTTGACCAAACTACAACGGAAACCTACAAGAACTAAAGAAAGTATAAGGCTGTTTGAAAAACATCCTTTACGGTTTTCCAAATAGCAAAAACAAAACGTAAATGTTTTATCAAATGCAAACATTATTAGTTTTTTATTACAAATTTTGAGAAAACTCAAACATTTTTCAACACACAAATGAATTTTGGAGACGCGAACATATTTTTTAGAACGGAAACATTTTTTAAACTACCCAAAAAACTGAACAGGAACAATTTTACAAATTTCAAAACAAAATTTGGAAACACAAACAACTTTTGAATTTCTGAATTTTTTTTTTGGAATTTTTGACATTTCTTTAAAGCACAAACATTTTTTGAATCTTGAGAACAAATTTTGAAACAGAGAACAAATTTGGAAGCACGGACAATTTTTTAAAGCACAAACATTTTTTGAATCTTTAGAACAAATTTGGAAATGGAGAACAAATTTGGAAGCGCGAAATTTTTTTAAAGCACGAACATTTTTTTGAATCTTGAGAACAAATTTTGAAATCTCCCGAACAAATTTGGAAGCGCAAACAATTTTTTAAAGCATGAACATTTTTTGAATCTCGAGGACAAATTTTGAAATAGAGAACAATTTTGAAAAATCCCTAACAAATTTGGAAGCATGAACAAATTTTTAAAGCACAAATATTTTTTTGAATCTCGAGAACAAATTTTGAAATAGAGAACAATTTTGAAAAATCCCGAACAAATTTTGGAAGCGTGAACATTTTATGAAAACACGAACATTTTCTGAAATCCGGTATATTTTCTGCATTTCGAAAGTTTTGAACTTTTTGTGTAACGGGAACAAATTTTGAATTGGAGAACATTTTTTCAAAAACAGAAAATTTTATGAAAATACGAACAAAATTTGAATATTTTGAATTTCTTTTGAGAAAAAGAGAAGAAAAAGAAAGAAAACAAACAAAAAAATCAGGAACATTTTCGAAATTGTGAACAAAATTTTGTAAATGTGAACACTATTTCAGAAATATGAACAATTTTTGACTAAAAGAATATTTTTGAAAATTCTAAACCATATTTGAACTTTTCGAAAAGCTTACAAAGAAAAAGTAAAAGAAAACAGAATAAGACAAAGAAAACGAGAAAAAAGAAAGTCAGAATAAGACTAAAGAAAAAACAGTAGAAGGAACAAATGATTTTTTCCTTGTTTTTAGTTTCTTTAAGTTTAGCATTGCTATTCTTATAGATGCACGAGCCAGTCGCGGTGGCTAGCGTGATGTGTTCCGCTGCTGGGGGTCGTAGGTTCGATCCCTAGCGCGATCTTTTTTGCGGTTCATCTCGCGAGGCGAAACCACTCAAATGGGCCGGCCCAGGGTGAGCTGCGCCTGTGCGAAGCGGCGACTACTTGCCGCAGTAAGCGACGAATAGGAAATTCCAAAGTTAGTAGCCAACACTACTTGTATAGTACTAAACGTGTCGGCCCATTTCGGGCCGGAACAAGGTCAATCACCAAAGTCGACTTTAAGGCCGGGAACGACACGAGTCTTTTAATAATGGGCTGACATAGTCTGGTTGGATGCGTTCCGCACGAGGGAGCAGGGATATATAAGAGGTGGCACATGACCGGGATTCACGAGAACAACTAGTTGACGAGCGCTTCTTCGGAAGCCTCACAACGATCAACGTCATGTAGCACATTCTCAGCCGTCCGCCACGTGTCATGCTCTTGTTTCCACTGTTCTTCCTTAGCTTTTGGACTAAAAAATCAAAAAAAAATTGCGAGACAAAACCTGTTTTTTTTTCTTTCGCGAGAGTCACGGTTTTGCTTCCGCGAGAGGCACGGTTTGCTTTCGCGAGAGTCACGGACGTGCCTCTCAGAAACGGAAAAAACGTATTTTTTGTTTTTATCCTTCCGTGCGCGGGAGGCATGGTTGTGCTTTCACAAGAGGCACGGTCGTGCCTCTCGGAAATGAAACAAAAATGAGTTTTTTTCTTTTTCTTCCGAGAAAGGCACGATTTTGCTTCCGCGAGCGGCATGGTTGTGCTTTCACGAGATTCACGAGAGGCACGGCCTATACGTCCAGATTTTGTTAAAGGATGGTGTGTCTACACTACTAGGGAAAAGCCTAGCAGTACCGCTGTTTTTTTGCCTAGCAGTAGCGTGGGGTGCCACGCTACTGATAAGGCGCTACAGCTAACATGTAGCAGTAGCGTCTGTTGTCCCATGCTACTGCTAACATGGCTAGCAGCAGCGAGCTTTAGTGCAACGCGCTACTGCTAATAGCTGCAGCGCTTTTAACTAGGACGCGCTGCTGGTAAGGGTGCGCTGCTACTAACTTTATTCCCCTCGCTACTGCTAGTTTTATTAGTTTGTATTTTTTCTGCATATTTGTTTTGTATTTAAACAGGCTTTATACAATAATCTTTAGCATATCATACAGGTACAAATGTAATCATAGCATATACATACAAATAGTCTCATCAAATCATGTCATCATCATAATCATCATCCAATACAAAGTGGTCTCTCGTCATCATCTCAAAAATAGCGATATAAGTCTCGATTACTTGCGCGAGAAGAGCTATCACTATGAGTGAGAGCGGAATTATGCAGTACATGAGTTCATATCCCTCTCTCACATTAGTGTGAACCCAAACTAACTACTGACTGTCGCCCGGAAACCGGAAACCGGTACAGCTGGGCCTGACACTCCAACCACTCGTCGTATACTCCTGGCCTAGCACTTCTTCGCCATCGATGATCTATGCACCTGCATCGTCACATGAGTCGATGATATGCAACATATATAGTTGAGCAACAGAAAGAGACAGACTTGGCAAAAATAGAAGCAACATATCATAAGCATAAATAACAAAGTTCATCGTACCCAAATGCCCTAACTAGAGTGATCTTCACTAGTTGAGGAGGACGGTTTAATTACATCAGAAATAAAGTTTCGTCATGCATAACTCAAAGTTTCGTCATACAGAAATTATGGACTAAACGGACACATGGTCATATATCGTCAATCACTCCAACATGTCGTGCCATCCATCCAAGTCAGGGAGATAGTCCCCGAGCTTAGTGAAATGCTTCAGGTCGAGACATTGAGCGGCTACGCGTGTTCGAACGTTTTCCCGCGACATTTGCCCTTCCTCGTAGAACATCCCTATTTTGTCGAGGACCTCCTTTATGATGATTTGGGAAAGTTCACGCTGGATGTGATAGAACTCAGCTCGAAGTCGATGATCCGAGATATCTCCTAGGTTCTTTGCCCATTGCAGAATAAGGGCATCGCCGGATGTAGGTGATAGGCGAAGGTTCTGCTGATCCCGTCTGTACTCCAGCATGTGGTGTAGGACATAGAATCCATCACTAAGAGTATCACTCGGTTGCTGGATGCAGCAGAAGTCAGTCTTATAGCCGAAGGCGGTCCTGCCATTCCTTGCCTTCTTGGTCTTGACCTCTCCACCCCGTACGCCGTAGTAAAACATAGCACTGTCTAGAACAGACTTGATGTGGGTGTAATCCTTTTTGTTCATGTTCTTTGACGAGTTTAAGTAAAGAGTGTGGGAGAATCGGGGGTAACGGATGATGAGGATGGCGCGCCCGCTGCTGCCAAAATAAGTACACATCAAATTAGCCTCCACCGTGCAAATGAATGATTGAAATCGAAGGAAGGATATCCGCACGAATGACTTACATGGGATGATAAGGCACAAGAATCGTCTCCTTGTCCTTATTGGCGACCATAAAATTGATGATGTAGTCCCTCGCTTATTCACGGTGCTCTGGGCAGACTGCCAAGAAGCCCTCGTGCATGAAGTATGGGTCAGCGACACAGATATAAGGTATCTGCTCAATCCCAATGATGTAGTTCATGTACAAGGAAAAAAGGCAGACAAACGTAAAATCCAGCTTCTTCAAGTGAAACATGTCGAAGATGTAATCGAATCGAAGGAAGAACTTCTCCGCGAGGAATGTGTCGACGTACAACCTTTGCCGCGACACGTTAACCACGTAGAGTGGGTATCCTGGATTTTTTCGAGGCGATGAGGCTTTTCTCTCTCCGCAGAACATCGTCATGAAGTCTCCTTAGATCGCCGTATATGGCCTCTACCGCTGACTTAGGTAGGATTGGTTCATCGGGGATATGCCATTTTGCCGCACCGGGGATAGGTATACGGTCTTGAACCCAAGGCTGCTGAGGCGGCTGGGTCATAGAAGCATATTTGTTGCCTTTCCTCGGTCTCTTCCTATGCTTCTTTGCTATCGGAAGGTCGTCTATAATATGTTCATCCTCTGGCAATTCAGGCACCGACTCATGACGCTCAAACCCTGAGTACTCATACTGCTGAGCCATCAATCCTCCGTCGTCATAGGCGCCAGTATTGAGATACTGTAGAGGGTCATCATCATCCTTGTCGATGGCATCATGCATTGCTTCTTCGAAGTCGGCGATGTCATCAGCGACTAATGGAGCCTCTTCATCACCCAGTCCACTATTGTTGGGGAACGTAGTAATTTCAAAAATTTGCACCTACGCACACGCAAGATCATGGTGATGCATAGCAACGAGAGGGAAGAGTGTCGTCCACGTACCCTCGTAGACCGTAAGCGGAAGCGTTATGACAACGCGGTTGATGTAGTCGTCCGTCTTCACGGCCCGACCGATCCTAGTACCGAACGTACGACACCTCTGCGATCTGCATACGTTCAGCTCGGTGACGCCCGACGAACTCACGATCCAGTAGAGCTTCGAGGGAGAGTTCCGTCAGCATGACGGCGTGATGACGGTGATGATGAAGTTACCGGCGCAGGGCTTTGCCTAAGCACTACGACAATATGACTGAGGTGGATTATGGTGGAGGGGGGCACCGCACACGGCTAAGAGACGAACGAATCAACTTGTGTGTCTCCAAGGGGTGCCCCCTCCCCGTATATAAAGCAATGGAGGAGGGGGAGGGCCGACCCTCCTATGGCGCGCCCCATGGGGAGTCCTACTCCCACCGGGAGTAGGTTCCCCCCGCCTTCTAAGTAGGAGTAGAAGAGGAGGGAAAGAGGAGGGAGAGAGAAAGGAAAGGGGGGCCGGCCCCCTCACCCAATTCGGATTGGGCTTCGGGGGGGGCGCCCCCTCCTAGGCTGCCTCCTCCTCTTTTTCCACTAAGGCCCATTAAGGCCCATACACTTACCGGGGGGTTCCGATAACCTCCCGGTACTCCGGTAAATTCCCGAATTCACCCAGAACATTTCCGATGTCCAAATATAGTCGTCCAATATATCGATCTTTATGTCTCGACCATTTCGAGACTCCTTGTCATGTCCGTGATCATATCCGAGACTCCGAACTACCTTCGGTACATCAAAACACATAAACTCATAATACCGATCGTCACCGAACGTTAAGGGTGCGGACCCTACGGGTTCGAGAACTATGTAGACATGACCGGGACTCATTTCCGGTCAATAACCAATAGCGGAACCTGGATGCTCATATTGGTTCCTACATATTCTATGAAGATCTTTATCGGTCAAACCGCACAACACTATACGTTGTTCCCTTTGTCATCGGTATGTTACTTGCCCGAGATTCGATCGTCGGTATCTCAATACCTAGTTCAATCTCGTTACCGGCAAGTCTCTTTACTCGTTCCGTAATGCATCATCCCGTAACTAACTCATTAGTCACATTGCTTGCAAGGCTTATAGTGATGTGCATTACCGAGAGGGCCCAGAGATACCTCTCCGACAATCGGAGTGACAAATCCTAATCTCGATCAATGCCAACTCAACAAGTACCATCGGAGACACCTGTAAAGCACCTTTATAATCACCCAGGTACGTTGTGAAGTTTGGTAGCACACAAAGTGATCCTCCGGTATTCGGGAGTTGCATAATATCATAGTCATAGGAACATGTATAAGTCATGAAGAAAGCAACAAAATACTAAACGATCAAGGGCTAAGCTAACGGAATGGGTCAAGTCAATCGTACATCATTCTCTAATGATGTGATCCCATTAATCAAATGACAACTCATGTCTATGGCTAGGAAACTTTAACCATCTTTGATTCAATGAGCTATTTAAGCAGAGGCATACTAGTGACACATTGTTTTGTCTATGTATCCACACATGTATCAAGTTTCCGGTTAATACAATTCTAGCATGAATAATGAACATTTATCATGATATAAGGAAATATAAATAATCACTTTATTATTTCCTCTAGGGCATATTTCCTTCAGTCTCCCACTTGCACTAGAGTCAATAATCTAGATTACACAGTAATGATTCTAACACCCATGGAGTCTTGGTGCTGATCATGTTTTGCTCGTGAGAGAGGCTTAGTCAACGGGTCTACACCATTCAGATCCGTATGTATCTTGCAAATCTCTATGTCTCCCTCATTGACTTGATCGCGGATGGAATTGAAGCGTCTCTTGATGTGCTTGGTTCTCTTGTGAAATCTAGATTCCATTGCCAAGGCAATTGCACCAGTATTGTCACAAAAGATTTTCATTGGACCCGATGCACTAGGTACGACACCTAGATCGGATATGAATTCCTTCATCCAGACTCCTTCATCTGCTGCTTCCGAAGCAGCTATGTACTCCGCTTCACACGTAGACCGCGCCACAACGCTTTGCTTAGAACCGCACCAACTGACAGCTCCACCATTTAATATAAACATGTATCCGGTTTGCGACTTAGAGTCATCCGGATCAGTGTCAAAGCTTGCATCGACGTAACCGTTTATGACGAGCTCTTTGTCACCTCCATAAATGAGAAACATATCCTTAGTCCTTTTCAGGTATTTCAGAATGTTCTTGACCGCTGTCCAGTGATCCACTCCTGGATTACTTTGGTACCTCCCTGCTAAACTAATAGCAAGGCACACATCAGGTCTGGTACACAGCATTGCTTACATGATAGAGCCTATGGCTGAAGCATAGGGAACACCTTTCATTTTCTCTCTATCTTCTTGTGACGCCCCGATTCGATCGTACACTAATCATACACGCAAACGTGTACGATCAAGATCAGGGACTCACGGGAAGATATCACAACACAACTCTACAAATAAAATAAGTCATACAAGCATCATAATACAAGCTATGGGCCTCGAGGGCTCGAATACAAGTGCTCGATCATAGATGAGTCAGCGGAAGCAACAATATCTGAGTACAGACATAAGTTAAACAAGTTTTCCTTAAGAAGGCTAGCACAAACTGGGATACAGATCGAAAGAGGCGCATGCCTCCTGCCTGGGATCCTCCTAAGCTACTCCTGGTCGTCGTCATCGGCCTGAACGTAGTAGTAGGCACCTCCAAAGTAGTAGGAGTCGTCGTCGACGGTGGCGTCTGGATCCTGGGCTCCAACATCTGGTTGCGACAACCAGAAAGAAAGGAAGGGGGAAAAGAGGGGGAAATGCAACCGTGAGTACTCATCCAAAGTACTCGCAAGCAAGGATCTACACTACATATGCATGGATGTATGTGTAAAGGGCCATATCAGTGGACTGAACTACAGAAAGCCAGAATAAGAGGGGGATAGCTAACCCTGGCGAAGACTACGCTTCAGGCCATCTCCATCTTGTAGCATGTAGAAGAGAGTAGAATGAGGTCCTCCAAGTAGCATCGCATAGCATAATCCTACTCGGCGATCCTCTCCTCGTCGCCCTGTTAGAGAGCGATCACCGAGTTGTATCTGGCACTTGGAAGGCTGTGTTTTATTAATTATCCAATTCTAGTTGTCATAAGGTCAAGGTACAACTCCAAGTCATCCTGTTACCGAAGATCACGACTATTCGAATAGATTAAACTTCCCTGCAGGGGTGCACCACATAACCCAACACGCTTGATCCCATTCGGCCGGACACACTTTCCTGGGTCATGCCCGGCCTCGGAAGATCAATACGTCGCAGCCCTACCTAGGCACAACAGAGAGGTCAGCCCGCCGGTCAAATCCTAAGCGCACAGGGGTCTGGGCCCATCTCCCATAGCACACCTGCACGTTGCGAGGGCGGCCGGAAGCAGACCTAGCCTAGCAGGCGTTCCAGTCCAATCCGGCGCGCGTCGCTCCGTCGCTGACGTCAAGAAGGCTTCGGCTGATACCACGACGCCGGGATACCCATAACTACTCCCACGTAGATGGTTAGTGCGTATAGACCAAATGGCCAGACTCAGATCAAATACCAAGAACTCGCAAGCGTGTTACTTTGCAATAACCGCGGACGCCGACCAGGGCCAGGCCCACCTCTCACCTAGGCAGTCTCAACCTGCCCTGTCGCTCCGCCACAAAGATCCACACAGAGGGCCGTTGGGACAAAGGTCCTTTCAGCCCCCAATCCGTGAATCACTCGCGGGTACTCTTTGAGCAGACCCGACTTTAGTCACCACATGTGTCATGTATCATATGTATATAGTATATACCCGTGATCACCTCCCGAGTGATCACGGCCCGATAGTATAGCATGGCAGACGGACAAGAATGTAGGGCCACTGATGGAATACTAGCATCCTATACTAAGCAGGTAGGATTGCAGGTAATGGTAACAACAGTAGTAGCAAGGACAGGCTATGCATCAGAATAGGATTACGGAAAGCAGTAACATGCTACACTACTCTAATGCAAGCAGTATAGAGAAGAGTAGGCGATATCAGGTGATCAAGGGGGGGGGGCTTGCCTGGTTGCTCAGACAAGAAGAAGGGGTCGTCAACACCGTAGTCGGTCGGGGCACCAGCAGCAGCGTCGGTCTCGGTGTCTAGCGAGAGAAGAGGGGGAAGAAACAATAAATATAATGCAAACATATGCATGACGATGCATGACAGAGCAAGCGCGGTGTTAGGTGTGCCCTAACGCGGTAAGGGGTGATACCGACGAAGGGGGAAACATCCGGGAAAGTATCCCCGGTGTTTCGCGTTTTTCGGACAGATGAAACGAAGGGGGAAAGTTGCAGGTGCGATAGGTTAGGGAGGTGTGGCGGACAAACGGGATGCGTATCCGGAATCGTCTCGTCGTTCTGAGCAACTTTCATGTAGAAAGTATTTTCATCTGAGCTACGGTTTATTTTATATTGATTTTAAAAGAATTTATTAATTCTGGAATTTAAATAATTATTTATTATTTATTTATTTAAACGTTCTGCGGGGGTGGGGCGGTAGTGCCGCGCGGGCACGCGGTAGTGCCGTGCTGGTAAGCGGTAGTACCGCGCTGGTAAGCGGTAGTACCGCGCGAGGGGCGTGGGCGACGGTAGTGCCGCGCGGGCACGGTAGTACCGCGCGTACTAAGCGGTAGTACCGCGCGGTTAAGCGGTAGTACCGCGCGTGTAAGCGGTGGTGCCGCGCGTGTAAGCGGTAGTGCCACGCGGGCGGCCAGAGCACGACGGCAGCGCGTCCACGAGGCGGCGCGCAGCGGGCTCCGAACGCAGGCGCGTGCGGCAGGAGGCACGAGGGGGCGTGGGCGGACGTGGTCTGCGCACGGCGAGCGCGAGCGCGCGCGCGGAGGAGCGGGGCCGCGGGCGTAGCCATGGCGTGAGCGCGTGCGCGCGGGGGAGAGAGGAGGAGAGAGGGGGGCTCACAGGGGGGCCGTAGGCGTACAGGGCAGCGGGACGCGAGGGGGATGGCGGGGACGACCGCGAAGGGGAGGCAGGCCGGCGGAGGAGCTCCGGCGAGGCGGCGGCGTCCAGCGGCGTCGGGGGCGGTCGTCGATCCTGGCGGCGGGGTCGGGGAGGCGACGGGCTTCGGGGATCGTCCAGCGAGGCGGGGCGAGGACGACGCAGGGGAGGTCGACGGCGAGGTGGCGTCGCCAGGGGGCGGGGTTCGGGGGGCGACGGGCGGCGAGGTCGGGGGCGAGCGTGGGCGCGCCCCGATTCGGATCTCGCGCGGGGGGGGGGGAACGAGTGGGGGGGGGGTAGTGGGGAGTGGCGCTAGGGTTCGGTCGCCCCAGGGCGCTGTAGGCTTCGGCTGGGCCGAGGCCCAGTGGGGGGGGGGTTCTGTTTTGTTTTTTGTTTTTAAATTTTCTTTTCTTTTATTTCTTTTCTGTTGTATCTAATTTAGGGCATTTAGGTAATTTATAAAATTGTGTTTTCTACACCATAATTACCAGTGTATTATTTGGCACCCACCGAACATTTTTGTTTTGATGTTTGAAAACTTTTATCGTTTGATTAAATTTTAAATTTGAATTTGACTCCGTTTCGAAATGCTGCAAGGTTAGCAACAGTAACGGAGGTGACGTGGCATGATTAGCGTGAGATTACTGTAGCTTGATTATCCGGGCGTTAGAAATCTCCTCCACTACAAGAAATCTCGTCCCGAGATTTTAGGAGGTAGAAGGAAACAGTGCGGGGTATTCATCACGCAGGCGATCCTCGCGTTCCCAAGTGGCTTCGTCTTCAGAGTGATTCGACCACAGGACTTTGAGGAACTTGATAGCCTTCTGACGTGTGCGGCGTTTAGCTTGGTCGAGAATGCGGACCGGATGCTCTTTATAGGAGAGGTCCTGCTGCAATTCAAGCACTTCATGATCCACTGCTCGGATTGGGTCCTTGAAGCAACGGCGGAGTTGTGACACGTGGAACACATCGCGAACCTGAGAAAGGTTCGGCAGAAGCTCCAGTTGATATGCCACTTTTCCACACCTTTCGAGAATAGTGAATGGGCCAATATAGCGAGGAGCTAGCTTGCCCTTGATCCCGAAGCGGTGAGCACCCTTCATTGGTGTAACTCGAAGATAGGCCTTTTCGCCAGGTTGATAGACCATGTCTTTATGATGACGGTCATACTGACTCTTCTGACGCGACTGAGCAGTCTTGAGATGCTCGCGAATAATGCGGACTTGTTCTTCGGCATGTTGTATAATATCCGGACCAAAGAGTGGACGTTCCCCAGTTTCTGACCAGTTCAGAGGGGTTCGGCACTTTCGTCCATATAACACTTCGAAGGGGGCCATCTTCAGACTAGCTTGATAGCTATTATTATAGGAGAACTCAGCATACGGGAGAGATTCCTCCCATTTCTTGCCAAAAGAAATAACACAAGCTCGAAGCATGTCTTCGAGAACTTGGTTGACACGTTCAACTTGCCCTTGCGACTGAGGATGAAACGCAGTACTGAATGACAGATGAGTTCCCATAGCTTCTTGGAAACTTGCCCAGAATCTTGAAGTGAATAAGCTGCCACGGTCTGAACTGATAACTAGTGGAATACCATGAAGTGAAACAATTCTGAACATATAGAGGGTTGCAAGTTGGCTAGCAGTGATTGTTTCTTTGACCGCCAGAAAATGTGCAACCTTAGAAACCCGGTCAATGACGACCAGAATAGCATCATTACCTTTCTGCGATTTGGGAAAACCAGTGACGAAGTCCATCTCGACATGGTCCCATTTCCATTCAGGAATAGAGATAGGTTGTAGAGTTCCAGCAGGCCTTTGATGTTCTGCTTTGATAGGACGGCAAACGTCACACTCAGCAACATAACGAGCAATGTCTTGCTTCATGTTAGACCACCAGAATCTCTCACGAATGTCTTGGTACATCTTGGTGCTACCGGGATGAATAGACAGAGGTGTATCATGAGCTTCTTTCATAACCTCCTGAGTCATATCCAGGTTTTTCTCCTTACACGGCACCACTAGGCGGCCTTTGAAGTACAAAGTGCCATCATCAGCGACAGTGAAGAATGAGGGCTTTCCTTCAGCGAGGTAGTGCTTAATCTTAAGGGCTTGAGAATCATACTTCTGTAGCCTTTTGATGCTGTCCACGAGATCTGGTTTAGCAACCAGGGTATTGAGAGAACCCTGGGTAACAACGTGAAGGTTCATCTTACGGCTCTCAGGAGGAGGGGAACGAGTGCACCAGGAGGAACAATATGGAGGTTCAGCTTCCTGAATTCTTCAACAAGCGGAGGTTGAACCTTGTGAACCTGGAGGTGGTTGCAGTAAGACTTGCGGCTCAAGGCATCAACCATTACATTAGCCTTTCCTGGTGTATAGGAAATACCCATGTCAAAGTCTGCAACAATCTCCATCCATCTCTGCTGACGGAGGTTCAGGTCTGGCTGAGTAAACAGATACTTCAGACTTTGGTGATCGGTGAGGATCTCACAACGATTACCGAGAAGGTAATGTCGCCACTGCTTTAGTGCATGAATGACAACAGCATGCTCAAGATCGTGAACTGGGTAGTTCTCTTCGTGAGGGCGCAATTGTCAAGAGGCATAAGCAATCACCTTGCGGTCTTGCATTAGGACACAGCCTAATGCTTGACGGGAAGCGTCGCAGTAAATAACGAAGTCCTTCTTAGTATCAGGCGGAGCTAGCACAGGGGCAGAAGTCAACTTGTCCTTGAGTGCCTGGAAACTTTCCTGACATTTGTCTGTCCATTGGAACTTGACACCCTTATGCAACAGGTTAGTCAGAGGCCTGGCGATCTTAGAGAAGTTCTCGACAAATCGACGGCAATAGCTGGCGAGACCGAGAAAACTTCTGACTTGCTTAACGTTCTTCGGAGGAGTCCAATCGAGAATAGCCTGAACTCGCTCGGGGTTGACGGCAATACCATCCTTAGAGATGACATGCCCCAGATAGGTTACTTCGGGAAGCCAGAATTCACACTTGGAGAACTTGGCATATAGTTGATGCTCTCGTAGCTTTTCCAGCACAAGACGAAGATGTTCAGCTTGTTCTTCTTCGTTTCTTGGAAAATACCAGGATATCATCCAGATAAACCACCACGAATTTGTCGAGGTAATCCATGAATATATAGTTCATCAAACGAGAGAAGGTGGCTGGAGCATTGGTTAAGCCGAAAGACATGACGGTGTACTCGTATGATCCATATCGAGTCACGAAGGCGGTCTTTGGGATATCCTCTTCGCGAACATGGATCTGGTGGTAACCCAACCTCAAGTCGAGTTTAGAGAACACTGATGAACTAGCCAGTTGATCATACAGATCATTGATCCGAGGAAGAGGATATTTATTCTGAATGGTAGCTTGGTTTATAGGACGGTAGTCTTGGACTAATCGGTTTGTCCCATCCTTCTTCTTAACAAAGAGAGAAGGTGCTCCCCAAGGAGAGCAACTTGGGCGAATGAAACCACTACGAAGAGATTTGTCGATTTCCTCCTTAAGTTCAAGGAGCTCATGAGGTGGCATCTTGTAGGGTCGTTTGGCAATAGGAACGGTGCCTGGTTTCAAGTCGATGACGAATTCGACAGCTCTAGTAGGGGGAATCCCTGGTAGTTCTTCAGGAAAGACGTCTTGGAATTCGCGAACGACAGGGATGTTTTCAATGCCCTCGAGTGGTGTAGTATTCAATGCATTCAAGGCATAAAGCCGTGCCTCGGCATTTTGCATCAGACGAGCATTGTAGCTTATTATTTCATTGGAAGGGTGTAGCAGATGGACGGTCTTAGTGGCGCAAACTATAGAAGCAGTATGCGCTTTCAACCAGTCCATTCCCAGAATGAGGTCAATGTTAGACGACATCAGGATAATGGGAGAGGCATAAAATTCCAGCCCTTCGATTTCCACGGGGACGTCGATGCCAACCAGGGAGGTTTGACATTGTCCCACGGGGGTTTTGACCACTACCGAAGTGTTCATCTCCTCACATTTAACGTCATGCTTGTATGCAAAATCTTCTGACATGAATGAATACGATGCACCTGTATCAAATAAAACAGATGTTGGTACTGAATTTACGAGAAGAGTACCCATCACGGTATCTGGCTGGCTTGAGCTTCATTGAGATCAACGTGGTTGGCGTGAACACGACCATAAGACTTGGCATTGTTGTTGCGGGGCTGGTTGTTTCCACGGCCAACTGCGGGAAGGGCCAGTTGGTTCTGATTCTGGTTGCATTCCTTAGCACGGTGTCCTGGTTGACCACACCTGAAGCATAGACCATTATTGGGAGTGGGAACAGGAGCTCCAGGTGGGGGAGCTGGAAGTCTTGGTTGCCTTGATGGTGGGGGAGGCGGACGCGGTGCAGCATAAGACTGCCTTGGAGTAGGTGCATTTGGACGGTACATGCTGTTCGGGATCCAGATCTTACGCTTCTGCGAGGGCGGGCCCGAAGATGAGCCCGTGTCACGGTTGCGCCTCTGAGAGCTCTGGTATTCCTGCAGACCAGTCTCGACATTGATGGCCTTATTCACCAAGGTGGCGAAATCGGCGAAGTCATGCACTAGAAGTGCCAGCTTGATGTCAGCTTGTAGTCCATCACGGAACTTCTCCTGTCTGCGAGCATCAGTTGCAACGTCGTCTTCAGCATAGCGGGACAAGTCCAGAAACTCCCGCTGATAAGCTTTGACAGTTTTGTTGCCTTGGGTGAGGTTGCGGAACTCTCGCTTCTTCCGGTCCATGACTCCCTGAGGAATGAAGCGGGCTCGGAAAGCAGCTTGGAAGTTTGGCCAGGTGATGATTGTTCCAGCTGGCAGAGTACGCCTGTGGCTGTCCCACCATTGAGCTGCGGGTCCCTTCAAGAAGAAGGAAGCAAAGGTGACATAACTGGCAGGGGCTACATCAGCAGACTCCATCTCATAGGTGATGTCACGGAGCCAGTCATCAGCATCCAGAGGCTGAGTTGAGCTGCGGTAGATGGTTTGGTTGAGGCGTATGAAATCTTGCAGAGTCGCTTGGGCTGGCTGCTGGTTCATATTGGGGCGAGGGAACTGAGCCATCATATTTTCCATGAATTGGCGGTTCAGTTCGAACTGCTGGATCATTCCAGCCATGTACTCAGGCGGTGGTGGGGCGTTGCCACCACGACCACTTGGTCTAACCATCTTGCTAATCATAACAGGGGTAGTTCAGCATTGATTAATTTGCAAACACAAGAATCATTCAGGATGAAACATGCATAATGAAAGGAGAACGATAGCTACTACATAGTAGTCGGCATAACTTACAAAAAGGGGTCATGCATAGAGTTCAGTACCCAGAGTTCAGTACATAGTCTAAAGACATCATAGGCGGCACACATGCTCGCGACGAAGGCACCTAACACTAATAGGCAAGACTACATCAGTCCCAGGTGGAACTGTGAAGGTAAGTGTAGCCTGAAAGCTGGTAGTGTCGCATCGGGAACTCCACGTCAGTATCCTAGGGTCCGCGGATACTCTGGTGCAGAACCCGACGCTCAAGTGGCAGAAGAGGACCAAGTGGGGGAGAGTAGCCTCCCACATCTGGCCAACCGACACCCTGGGGCATCACAGTCCTGGCTGGGTAGACCGCAGAACGCGGCAGATCACCAGATCGGACACGGGGGTGCAACAGTGTCAGAGCTTGGTAAAGGTGCTGTCGGGTGGTGTACAACTCGTGGCGAAGAGCTCGGTTAGCTCGATCCAGCCCATCAGCATGCAGAACCAGGTTCTGATGGTAGAAGGGCTCTCGGGTGATAGTGGAGTAGGCAGCAGTGTAGTATCCCTCCGCACCAACATTGGATGCGATAGCAATGTGCCTGAAAGGGGAGGTGTCCAACTCCCGATACTCTCCACGAAGACGTGTCAGAGCAGCATAAGCTGCATCGTGAACTGCCATATCGATGGTCACTCCAACACCATGGGCGGTGTGCAACACAGAAGTGGAGTCATACTCCGAGAGTAGAGGTGGACGATGGCACGGTACTGCTCCTGGTTAAAGTCCTGGAACTCCTCGTAGACGGTGTACTCAGGGTGCCAGCGATAACCCAGATAGGTCTTCATCTCAGCTAGCACAACAGGTGATCCCGAGGCACCAATGGCCGTCGTGTGGCGCACGACCTGCCTCGTGGGTTCCATCTGAAAACAAAGATGTTTCAAAGGAGTCAAACGACAGTGTGGAAATTATTCCAACAACTATTCTAAGGAATAACTATGGCTTATCCAACTTTGGGGTGAATGTGGTCACGGGATCCTAGTGTTAGAGTTAGTAAAATCGCTTAACCCGAGTAGGAGAGAGTTCAGAGTCCCAGAGTAAAGGTCGAGGAGTAAAAGATCCTAGTACCACCCGATTGGCGACGTGGGCCCGTAAGGCACACAGCCATGTTAGTAAGTGTTTTGCAATGTCTAGACTCGACTTCGGCCAAGGAGTGTGGAAGGGGGATTCCTACAAGCAGTCGGCTCTGATACCAACTTGTGACGCCCCCGATTCAATCGTACACTAATCATACACGCAAACGTGTACGATCAAGATCAGGGACTCACGTGAAGATATCACAGCACAACTCTACAAATAAAATAAGTCATACAAGCATCATAATACAAGTCAAGGGCCTTGAGGGCTCGAATACAAGTGCTCGATCATAGAAGAGTCAGCGGAAGCAACAATATATGAGTAAAGACATAAGTTAAACAAGTTTTCCTTAAGAAGGCTAGCACAAACTGGGATACAGATCGAAAGAGGCGCAGGCCTCCTACCTGGGATCCTCCTAAGCTACTCCTGGTCGTCGTCATCGGCCTGAACGTAGTAGTAGGCACCTCCAAAGTAGTAGGAGTCGTCGTCGACGGTGGCGTCTGGATCCTGGGCTCCAACATCTGGTTTCGACAACCAGAAAGACAGGAAGGGGGAAAAGAGGGGGAAATGCAACCGTGAGTACTCATCCAAAGTACTCGCAAGCAAGGATCTACACTACATATGAATGGATGTATGTGTAAAGGGCCATATCAGTGGACTGAACTGCAGAAAGCCAGAATAAGAGGGGGATAGCTAACCCTGGCGAAGACTACGCTTCTGGCCATCTCCATCTTGCAGCATGTAGAAGAGAGTAGAATGAAGTCCTCCAAGTAGCATCGCATAGCATAATCCTACCCGGCGATCCTCTCCTCGTCGCCCTGTTAGAGAGCGATCACCGAGTTGTATCTGGCACTTGGAAGGGTGTGTTTTATTAAGTATCCAGTTCTAGTTGTCATAAGGTCAAGGTACAACTCCAAGTCGTCCTGTTACCGAAGATCACGGCTATTCGAATAGATTAAACTTCCCTGCAGGGGTGCACCACATAACCCAACACGCTTGATCCCATTCGGCCGGACACACTTTCCTGGGTCATGCCCGGACTCGGAAGATCAACACGTCGCAGCCCTACCTAGGCACAACAGAGAGGTCAGCCCGCCGGTCTAATCCTAAGCGCACAGGGGTCTGGGCCCATCGCCCATAGCACACCTGCACGTTGCGAGGGCGGCCGGACGCAGACCTAGCCTAGCAGGCGTTCCAGTCCAATCCGGCGCGCGTCGCTCCGTCGCTGACGTCAAGAAGGCTTCGGCTGATACCACGACGCCGGGATACCCATAAATACTCCCACGTAGATGGTTAGTGCGTATAGACCAAATGGCCAGACTCAGATCAAATACCAAGAACTCGTAAGTGTGTTATTTTGCAATAACAGCGGACGCCGACTAGGGCCAGGCCCACCTCTCACCTAGGCAGTCTCAACCTGTCCTGTCGCTCCGCCACAAAGATCCACACAGAGGGCCGTTGGGACAAAGGTCCTTTCAGCCCCCAATCCGTGAATCACTCGCGGGTACTCTTTGAGCAGACCCGACTTTAGTCACCACATGTGTCATGTATCATATGTATATAGTATATACCCGTGATCACCTCCCGAGTGATCACGGCCCGATAGTATAGCATGGCAGACGGACAAGAATGTAGGGCCACTGATGGAATACTAGCATCCTATACTAAGCAGGTAGGATTGCAGGTAATGGTAACAACAGTAGTAGCAAGGACAGGCTATGCATCAGAATAGGATTACGGAAAGCAGTAACATGCTACACTACTCTAATGCAAGCAGTATAGAGAAGAGTAGGCGATATCAGGTGATCAAGGGGGGGGGCTTGCCTGGTTGCTCAGACAAGAAGAAGGGGTCGTCAACACAGTAGTCGGTCGGGGCACCAGCAGCAGCGTCGGTCTCGGTGTCTAGCGAGAGAAGAGGGGGAAGAAACAATAAACATAATGCAAACATATGCATGACGATGCATGACAGAGCAAGCGCGGTGTTAGGTGTGCCCTAACGCGGTAAGGGGTGATACCGACGAAGGGGGGAAACATCCAGGAAAGTATCCCCGGTGTTTCGCGTTTTTCGGACAGATGAAACGGAGGGGGAAAGTTGCAGGTGCGATAGGTTAGGGAGGTGTGGCGGACGAACGGGATGCGTATCCGGAATCGTCTCGTCGTTCTGAGCAACTTTCATGTAGAAAGTATTTTCATCTGAGCTACGGTTTATTTTATATTGATTTTAAAAGAATTTATTAATTCTGGAATTTAAATAATTATTTATTATTTATTTATTTAAACGTTCTGCGGGGGTGGGGCGGTAGTGCCGCGCGGGCACGCGGTAGTGCCGCGCTGGTAAGCGGTAGTACCGCGCTGGTAAGCGGTAGTACCACGCGAGGGGCGTGGGCGACGGTAGTGCCGCGCGGGCACGGTAGTACCACGCGTACTAAGCGGTAGTACCGCGCGGTTAAGCGGTAGTACCGCGCGTGTAAGCGGTGGTGCCGCGCGTGTAAGCGGTAGTGCGGCGCGGGCGGCCAGAGCACGACGGCAGCGCGTCCACGAGGCGGCGTGCAGCGGGCTCCGGACGCAGGCGTGTGCGGCAGGAGGCGCGAGGGGGCGCGGGCGGACATGGTCTGCGCACGGCAAGCGCGAGCGCGCGCGCGGAGGAGCGGGGCCGCGGGGCGTAGCCATGGCGTGAGCGCGTGCGCGCGGCGGAGAGAGGAGGAGAGAGGGGGGGCTCATAGGGGGGCCGTAGGGGTACAGGGCAGCGGGGCGCGAGGGGGATGGCGAGGACGACCGCGAAGGGGAGGTAGGCCGGCGGAGGAGCTCCGGCGAGGCGGCGGCGTCCAGCGGCGTCGGGGGCGGTCGTCGATCCAGGCGGCGGGGTCGGGGAGGTGACGGGCTTCGGGGATCGTCCAGCGAGGCGGGGCGAGGACGACGCAGGGGAGGACGACGGCGAGGTGGCGTCGCGAGGGGGCGGGGTTCGGGGGGCGACGGGCGGCGAGGTCGGGGGCGAGCGTGGGCGCGCCCCGATCCGGATCTCGCGGGGGGGGGGGGGACGAGTGGGGGGGTAGTGGGGAGTGGCGCTAGGGTTCGGTCGCCCCAGGGCGATGTAGGCGCCGACTGGGCCGGCCTGGCGGCCTGGTGGCCTGGTGGGCCGAGGCCCAGTGGGGGGGGTTCTGTTTCGTTTTCTGTTTTTTAATTTTCTTTTCTGTTGTATCTAATTTAGGGCATTTAGGTAATTTATAAAATTGTGTTTTCTACACCATAATTACCAGTGTATTATTTTCACCCACCGAACATTTTTGTTTTGATGTTTGAAAACTTTTATCGTTTGATTAAATTTTAAATTTGAATTTGACTCCGTTTCGAAATGCTGCGAGGTTAGCAACAGTAACGGAGGTGACGTTGCATGATTAGCGTGAGATTACTGTAGCATGATTATCCGGGCGTTACACTTCTGCAGTGGTCGGGCATTGAGTCTGACTCAACTTCACACCTTGTAACACAGGCAAGAACCCATTTTTTGCTTGATCCATTTTGAACTTATTCAAAACATTATGAAGGTATGTGCTTTGTGAAAGTCCAATTAAGCATCTTAATCTATCTCTATAGATCTTGATGCCTAATATATAAGCAGCTTCACCGAGGTCTTTCATTGAAAAACTCTTATTCAAGTATCCTTTTATGCTATCCAGAAAATCTATATCATTTCCGATCAACAATATGTCATCCACATATAATATCAGAAATGCTACAGAGCTCCCACTCACTTTATTGTAAATACAAGCTTCTCCAAAAGTCTGTATAAAACCATATGCTTTGATCACACTATCAAAATGTTTATTCCAACTCCGAGATGCTTGCACCAGTCCATAGATGGATCGCTGGAGCTTGCAAACTTTGTTAGCATCCTCTGGATCGATAAAACCTTCAGGTTGCATCATATACAACTCTTCTTCCAGAAATCCATTTAGGAACGCAGTCTTTACATCCATTTGCCAAATTTCATAATCATAAAATGCAGCAATTGCTAACATGATTCGGACGGACTTAAGAATCGCTACGGGTGAGAAGGTATCATTGTAACACCCTGAGGATCATGCTACAGTAACCCTCTGTGATTAAGCTAATCATGTTGCTAAACAGGGCTTGATCTCATTTAGAACACATTTCTTTTCAAACTCCTAATTCAAACTTCAATTAAATTTAAAGTGGAAAATAAAAGTTTTCAAAAATTTAAACAAAAATGTTCGGGCACTGCCAGAAATTGCACTGATAATTGTTGTGGAGAAAACACATTTTTATAAAATACCTAAATACTTTTAAATGAAATAAAACAGAAAAGAAAATAAGCAAATAAAAAGAAAACAGAAAACAGAACATACAAAGGAAAAAAAAGGAGAAGGCCCTTCCCCCCCCACTGGACCCCCGGCCCAAACTGGGCCGCCACCCCCGACCCCCCCGGCCCAGCCCACCTCTCCCCCCGCGTCCCCTTCCCTGTTCCCCCGACCGGGGTCGGAACAGGGGCCGTCCCCGCCGCACCCCCTCGCCGGCGACGGGGAGGATAAGGGCGCCAGCACCCCCGCCTCCTCGGGCCTCTCTCCCACTCACCCCCGCTCTCCCTCTCGGCCTCTGCGCCTTCCCCCGCCAGATCCACCTCCCTCTCCCCTTCGATCCCCTCTGCCCGAGTGTGCTCGCCGCCGTTCACCGTCGTTCCCGCGGCCACCGTGCCCCGATTGCCCCAACGACGTGCCCGAACGGCTCCCCGCCGTGGACTACGTCGACTACGCCATCGGGAACGAGCCGGGCGCCTCTGCACCGACCTCCACGAGCTCGTCTTCAACCTGCGGGTCGCCGGCGTTCGTCGCCGATTCCGGCTACCCCGCGCCCTCCCCGAGCTCACTGCCACTCCCTACGGCTCCGCTGTGAGCTCCCGCTTCTCCTCCCCCTCTCCGTTAGCTCGCCCGCGTACCGTAGCTGCTGTTTCCACGCGCGCCCGAACGCCGCGCCGCGGAGCTCGCCGCCGGCGGGTCTCCGGTGACCAAATGGTCACGGGCGTAGGCCCGCTAGTTCGACCGCATCGTGCCGCACCCGCCTAGCTAGATAGTTCGGCCGCTCGCGCGCTCTAACGCCGCACCCGCCCCAGCCCGTAGCACCTCGCCGCCGGCGAGCTCGTAGCGCTCGCCCCCGCCCGTTCCAGCCCCTCCGGCCACCACCGTTGGACGCGCGGCGCCGAGCCGCGTCGAACGCGCCCAGCCACGCCCCCGCAAACCCCCTGTGCGTGAAACCCGCAACCCTCCCGAGCCGCGCCGCCGCGTTTGGCTCGCCGGAGTTGCTCCGGCAGCCGTACTGACCTGCCGCCGACGTGGCTGGCCTGGGGCCACCCCAGTGCCCCTACCAGTGGGCCCCGTGGGCCCCGTTGACTGGGTCAACGTGCTGACTGGGCAGGCCCAGCCACTGACATGCGGGCCCCGCCGCAAAATTAAAAAAAAAGAAAAAGAAAAGGAAAATGTTTTATAAATAAAAATAATTAATTAATCTAATCACTCACTGACAGGTGGGCCCAGTAGTTAATTAACTAAAAAAATTAATTAGTTTAATCTTCTGTTAACCCACTGTCTATGACAGGTGGGTCCCCCGTGTCAGTTTGACCAGACAACCGGACTGTTGACCGCTGACGTCACTCATACGTCATGCTGACGTCATATCCATTTTCTGTTAATTAAATAATTCCAGAAATTCAAATAATCTTTGAAAATACATATCTTTTAAACCGTAACTCGGATGAAAATGTTTTCTATATGAAAGTTGCTCAGAACGACGAGACGAATCCGAGTACGCAGACCGTTCGTCCACCACACCTCCCTAACCTATCGAACTAGCAACTTTCCCCCTCCGGTCCGTCTGTCCGAAAACGCGAAACATCGGGAATACCTCCCGGAAGTTCCCCCCCTTCGCCGGTACCACCTACTGTCGCGTTAGGGCACACCTAGCACCGCTCATTGTCATGTCACGCATCGTCATGCTTATGTTTGCATTGTATTTACTGTTTCTTCCCCCCTCTTCTCTCCGGTAGACTACGAGACCGACACTGCTGCTGTCCAGTTCGACTACGGAATTGACGACCCCTCCTACTTGCCAGAGCAACCAGGCAAGCCCCCCCCTTGATCACCAGATATCGCCTATTCTTCTCTATACTGCTTGCATTAGAGTAGTGTAGCATGTTACTGCTTTTCGATATCCTATCCTGATGCATAGCCTATCCTTGCTACTACTGTTGATACCTTTACCTGCAATCCTACATGCTTAGTATAGGATGCTAGATTTCCATCAGTGGCCCTACATTCTTGTCCGTCTGCTGTGCTATACTATCGGGCCGTGATCACCTGGGCGGTGATCACGGGTATATACTTATATACTACATACATGACACATGTGATGACTAAAGTCGGGTCGGCTCGTCGGAGTACCCGCAAGTGGATCTTTGTGGCGGAGCGACAGGGCAGGTTGAGACCGCCTAGGTGAGAGGTGGGCCTGGCCCTGGTCGGCGTTCGCGGATACTTAATACGCTTAACGAGATCTTGGTATTTGATCTGAGTCTGGCCATTTGGTCTATACGCACTAACCATCTACGCGGGAGTAGTTATGGGTATCCCGACGTCGTGGTATCGGCCGAAGCCTTCGTGACGTCAGCGACTGAGTGGCGCGCGCCGGATTGGACTGGAACGCCACTAGGCTAGGTCTGCTTCCGGCCGCGTACGCAACATGCAGGTGTGCATAGGGGGATGGGCCCAGACCCCTGCGCGCATAGGGTTAGACCGGCGTGCTGACCTCTCTGTTGTGCTTAGGTGGGGCTGCGACGTGTTGATCTTCCGAGGCCGGGCATGACCCAGGAAAGTGTGTCCGGCCAAATGGGATCGAGCGTGTTGGGTTATGCGGTGCACCCCTGCAGGGAAGTTTATCTATTCGAATAGCCGTGTCCCTCGGTAAAAGGATGACCCGGAGTTGTACCTTGACCTTATGACAACTAGAACCGGATACTGAATAAAATACACCCTTCCAAGTGCCAGATACAACCCGGTGATCGCTCTCTAACAGGGCGACGAGGAGGGGATCGCCAGGTAGGATTACGCTATGCGATGCTACTTGGAGGACTTCAATCTACTCTCTTCTACATGCTGCAAGATGGAGGCTGCCAGAAGCGTAGTCTTCGACAGGACTAGCTATCCCCCCTTTATTCTGGCATTCTGCAGTTCAGTCCACTGATATGCCCCTTTACACATATACCCATGCATATGTAGTATAGCTCCTTGCTTGCGAGTACTTTGGATGAGTACTCACGGTTGCTTCTCTCCCTCTTTTCCCCCTTTCCTTTCTATCTGGTTGTCGCAACCGGATGTTGGAGTCCAGGAGTCAGACGCCACCGTCGACGACGACACTTACGACACTGGAGGTCCCTACTACTACGTGCAGCCCGCTGACGACGATCAGGAGTAGTTAGGAGGATCCCAGGCAGGAGGCCTGCGCCTCGTTCGATCTGTATCCCAGTTTGTGCTAGCCTTCTTAAGGCAAACTTGTTTAACTTATGTCTGTACTCAGATATTTTTGCTTCCGCTGACTCGTCTGTGATCGAGCAATTGTATTCGAGCCCTCGAGGCCCCTGGCTTGTATTATGACGCTTGTATGACTTATTTATGTTTTAGAGTTGTGTTGTGATATCTTCCAGTGAGTCCCTGATCTTGGTCGTACACATTTGCGTGCATGATTAGTGAACGGTCAAATCGGGGGCGTCACAAGTTGGTATCAGAGCCGACTGCCTGTAGGAATCCCCCTTTCCACACTCCTTGGCCGAAGTCGAGTCTTTCGATCCTGGGACCTGTGGGTTATGGGCCCACGTCGCCATTGGGTGGTACTAGGATCTTTTACTCCTCGACCTTTACTCTGGGACTCTGAACTCTCTTCTACTCGGGTTAAATGAATTTACTAACTTTAACACTAGGATCCCGTGACCGCATTCACCCCAAAGTTGGATAAGCCATAGTTGTTTCCTAGAATAGTATATTGAACAATTCACACACTGTCATTTGACTCCTTTGAAACGTCTTTGCTTTCAGATGGAACCCACGAGGCAGGTCGTTTGTCACACGACGGCCATTGGTGCCTCGGGATCACCTACGGTGCTAGCTGAGATGATGACCTATCTGGGTTATCGCTGGCACCCTGAGTACACTGTCTACGAGGAGTACTAGGACTTTAACCAGGAGCAGTACCGTGCCATCGTCCACCTCTACTCGCGGGAGTATGACTCCACTACTGTGCTGCACACCGCACATGGTGTTGGTGTGACCATCGATATGGCTGTCCACGATGCTGCCTATGCTGCTCTGACACGTCTTCGTGGAGAGTATCGGGAGTTGGACACCTCCCCTTTCAGGCACATTGCTATCGCTTCTGATGTTGGTGCAGAGGGATACTATACTGCTGCCTACTCCACTGTCACCCGAGAGCCCTTCTACCATCAGCACCTGGTTCTGCATGCTGATGGGCTGGATCGAGCTAACCGAGCTCTTCGCCACGAGATGTACACCACCCGTCAGCACCTTTACCGTGCTCTGACGCTGCTGCACCCATTTGTCCGATCTGGACAGGTACCGCGTACTGCGATCTACCCAGCCAGGACCGTGATGCCCCACGGTGTCGGTTGGCCAGAGGTGGGAGGCTACTCTCCCGCACTTGGCCCTCTTCTGCCACCTGAGCGTCGGGCTCTACACCTGAGTATCCGCGGCCCCTAGTCTGCTGACGTGGAGGGCTATCCGTTGCCTCACTACCAGCTGTCGGGCTACGATTACCTCCACAGTACCTCTTGGGACTGAAGTAGGCTTGCTTGTAGTATTAGTTGCAGTCGCCGCGAGCCTGTGTGCCGCCTATGATGTTTTAGTCTATGTACTGAACTCTATGTACTGAACTCTATGCATGACCCCTTTTGTAAAGTTATGCCGACTACTATGTAGTAGCTATCGTGCTCCTTTCATTATGCATGTTTCATCATGAATGCTTCTTGTCATTGCAAATTTCCCAATGCTGAACTACCCCTGTTATATATTAGCAGGATGGTTAGACCAGGTGGTCGTGGTCGCGGTGGCGATGCCCCACCACCACCTGAGTACATGGCTGGTATGATCCAACAGTTTGAACTGAACCGCCAATTCATGGAAAATATGATGGCTCAGTTTCCTCGCCCCAATATGAACCAGCAGCCAGCTCAAGTGACTCTTCAAGATTTCATACGCCTCAACCCAACCATCTACCGCAGCTCAACTCAGCCTCTGGATGCTGATGACTGGCTCCGTGACATCACCTATGAGATGGAGTCTGCTGATGTAGCCCCTGCCAGCTATGTCACCTTTGCTTCCTTCTTCTTGAAGGGACCCGCAGCTCAATGGTGGGACAGCCACAGGCGTACTCTGCCAGCTGGAACAATCATCACCTGGCCAGACTTCCAAGCTGCTTTCCGTGCCCGCTTCATTCCTCAAGGAGTCATGGACCGGAAGAAGCGTGAGTTTCGCAACCTCACCCAAGGCAACAAAACTGTTGAAGCTTATCAGCGGGAGTTTCTGGACTTGTCCCGCTATGCTGAAGAAGACATTGCAACTGATGCACGCAGACAGGGGAAGTTCCGTGATGGCCTTCAAGCTGACATCAAGCTCGCACTTCTAGTGCATGACTTTGCTGATTTCTCCACCTTGGTGAACAAGGCCATCAATGTCGAAACTGGTCTGCAGGAATACCAGAGCTCTCACAGGCGCAACCGTGACACGGGCTCATCTTCGGGCTCGCCCGCACAGAAGCATAAGATATGGATCCCGAACAGCATGTACCGTCCAAATGCATCTGCCCCAAGGCAGACCTATGCTGCACCTCGTCTGCCTCCACCACCATCTAGGCAGTCAAGACTTCCAGCTCCACCATCCCAAGCTCCTGTTCCCACTCCGAATAATGGCTTGTGCTTCAGGTGTGGTCAACCAGGGCACCGTGCTAAAGAATGCAACCAGAACCAGAATCAACTGGCCCTTCCAGCAACAACAATGCTAAGTCTTATGGTCGTGCTCATGCTAACCACGTTGATCTCAACGAAGCTCAAGACCAGCCTGCTACTGTGATGGGTACACTCCTCGTAAATTCAGTACCAGCATCCGTTTTATTTGATACAGGTGCATCGCATTCATTCATGTCAGAAGATTTTGCATACAAGCACGACGTTAAATGTGAGGAGATGAACACCTCTGTATTGGTCAAAACCCCCGTGGGACAGTGTCAAACCTCCTTGGTTGGCATCGATGTCCCCGTGGAAATCGAAGGGCTGGAATTCTATGCCTCTCCCATTATCCTGAAGTCGTCTAACATCGACCTCATTTTGGGTATGGATTGGTTGAAAGCGCATACTGCTTCTATAGTTTGCACCACTAAAACCGTCCATCTGCTACACCCTACAGATGAAATAGTTGCTTACCAAGCTCATCTGGTGCAAAATGCCGAGGCAAGGCTCTATGCATTGAATGCATTGAATGCTGCACCACTCGAGGGCATTGAAAACATTCCCGTCGTGCGTGAATTCCTCGACGTCTTTCCTGAAGAACTTCCAGGGATTCCCCCTGCTAGAGCTGTCGAATTCATCATCGACTTGAAACCAGGCACCACTCCTATAGCCAAGCGACCCTACAAAATGCCGTCGGATGAACTCCTTGAGCTTAAGGAGGAAATCGACAAATCTCTTCGCAAGGGATTCATTCGCCCAAGTTGCTCTCCTTGGGGAGCACCTTCTCTCTTTGTCAAGAAGAAGGATGGGACAAACCGGTTAGTTCAAGACTACCGTCCTATAAACCAAGCTACCATCCAGAATAAATACCCCCTTCCTCGGATCAATGATCTGTATGATCAACTGGCGGGTTCGTCAGTGTTCTCTAAGCTCGACTTGAGGTTGGGCTACCATCAGATCCGTGTTCGCGAAGAGGATATCCCAAAGACCGCCTTCGTGACTCGCTATGGTTCATACGAGTACACCGTCATGTCTTTCGGTTTAACCAATGCTCCAGCCACCTTCTCTCGTCTGATGAACTATATATTCATGGATTACCTCGACAAGTTCGTCGTGGTTTATCTGGATGATATCCTGGTATTTTCCAAGAACGAAGAAGAACATGCTGAACATCTTCGACTTGTGCTGGAAAAGCTACGAGAGCATCAACTATATGCCAAGTTCTCCAAATGTGAATTCTGGCTACCCGAAGTAACCTATCTCGGGCATGTCATCTCTAAGGATGGTATTGCCGTCAACCCTGAACGAGTTCAGGCTATTCTTGATTGGACTCCTCCCAAGAACGTTAAGCAAGTCAGAAGTTTTCTCGGTCTCGCCAGCTATTGTCGTCGATTCGTCGAGAACTTCTCTAAGATCGCCAGGCCCCTGACTAACCTGTTGCATAAGGGTGTCAAGTTCCAATGGACAGACAAATGTCAGGAAAGTTTCCAGGCACTCAAGGACAAGTTGACTTCTGCTCCAGTTCTAGCTCCACCTGATACTAAGAAGGACTTCGTCATTTACTGCGACGCTTCCCGTCAAGGATTAGGCTGTGTCCTAATGCAAGACCGCAAAGTGATTGCTTATGCCTCTCGGCAATTGCGCCCTCACAAAGAGAACTACCCAGTTCACGACCTCGAACTTGCTGCTGTCATTCATGCGCTGAAGCAGTGGCGACATTACCTTCTCGGTAATCGTTGCGAGATCTTCACTGACCACCAAAGTCTGAAATATCTGTTTACTCAGCCAGATCGGAACCTCCGTCAACAGAGATGGATGGAGCTTGTTGCAGACTTTGACTTGGGTATTTCCTATACGCCAGGCAAGGCTAATGTAGTGGCTGATGCCTTGAGCCGCAAGTCTTACTGCAACCACCTCCAGGTTCACAAAGTTCAGCCCTCGCTTGTTGAAGAATTCAGGAAGCTGAACCTCCATATTGTCCCTCCGGGTGCACTCGCTCCCCCTCCTAAGGAGTTTGGCAAGGTGAACCTCCACGTTGTTACCCAGGGTTCCCTCAATACCCTAGCTGCTAAACCAGATCTCGTGGATAGCATCAAAAGGCTACAGAAGTATGACTCTGAAGCCCACAAGATTAAGCGCTACCTCGCAGAAGGAAAGCCCTCATTCTTCACCATTGCTGAAGATGGCACCCTATACTTCAAGGGCCGCCTAGTGGTGCCATGTGCAGAGAAAAACCTGGATATGACACAGGAAGTTATGAAAGAAGCTCATGATACGCCTCTATGTATCCACCCTGGTAGTAGAAAGATGTACCAAGACATCCGTCAGAGATTCTGGTGGTCAAATATGAAGCAAGACATTGCTCGTTATGTTGCTGAGTGTGACGTTTGCCGTCGTATCAAAGCAGAACATCAAAGGCCTGCTGGAAGTCTGCAACCTATCTCTATTCCTGAATGGAAATGGGACCATGTTGAGATGGACTTCGTCACTGGATTTCCCAAATCACAGAAAGGTAATGATGCTATTCTTGTCGTCATTGACCGGCTTTCCAAAGTTGCACATTTCCTGGCGGTCAAAGAAACGATCACTGCTAGCCAGTTGGCAACGCTCTATATGTCCAGGATTGTTTCACTCCACGGTATTCCATTGGTTATCAGTTCAGACCGTGGTAGCTTATTCACTTCAAGATTCTGGGCAAGTTTCCAAGAAGCAATGGGAACTCATCTGTCATTCAGTACAGCGTTTCATCCTCAATCGCAAGGACAAGTTGAACGCGTCAATCAAGTTCTCGAAGACATGCTTCGAGCTTGCGTTATTTCCTTCGGCAAGAAATGGGAGGAATCTCTCCCGTATGCTGAGTTCTCTTATAATAATAGCTATCAAGCTAGTCTGAAGATGGCCCCCTTCGAAGTGTTATATGGACGAAAGTGCCGAACCCCTCTGAACTGGTCAGAAACTGGGGAACGTCCACTCTTCGGTCCGGATATTATCCAAGATGCCGAAGAACAAGTCCGCATTATTCGTGAGAATCTCAAGACTGCTCAGTCACGTCAGAAGAGTCAGTATGACCGTCATCATAAAGACATGGTCTATCAACCTGGCGAAAAGGCTTATCTTCGAGTCACACCTATGAAGGGTGCTCACCGCTTCGGGATCAAGGGCAAACTAGCTCCTCGCTATATTGGCCCATTCACTATTCTCGAAAGGCATGGAAAAGTGGCATACCAACTGGAGCTACCGCCGAACCTTTCTCAGGTTCACGATGTGTTCCATGTGTCACAGCTCCGCCGTTGCTTCAAGGATCCAATCCGAGCTGTGGATCATGAAGTGCTCGAATTGCAGCAAGACCTCTCCTATAAGGAACATCCGGTCCGCATTCTCGACCAAGCTGAACGCCGCACACGTCAGAAGGCGATCAAGTTTCTCAAAGTCCAGTGGTCGCACCATTCGGAAGATGAGGCCACTTGGGAACGAGAGGATCGTCTGCGCGAAGAATACCCCGCACTGTTTCCTTCTACCTCCTAAATCTCGGGACGAGATTTCTTGTAGTGGAGGAGATTTGTAACACCCTGAGGATCATGCTACAGTAACCCTCTGTGATTAAGCTAATCATGTTGCTAAACAGGGCTTGATCACATTTGGAACACATTTCTTTTCAAACTCCTAATTCAAACTTCAATTAAATTTAAAGTGGAAAATAAAAGTTTTCAAAAATTTAAACAAAAATGTTCGGGCACTGCCTGAAATTGCACTAATAATTGTTGTGGAGAAAACACATTTTTATAAAATACCTAAATACTTTTAAATGAAATAAAACAGAAAAGAAAATAAGCAAATAAAAAGAAAACAGAAAACAGAACATACAAAGGAAAAGAAAAAAAAAAGGAGAAGGCCCTTCCCCCCCACTGGACCCCCGGCCCAAACTGGGCCGCCACCCCCGACCCCCCCCGGCCCAGCCCACCTCTCCCCCCGCGTCCCCTTCCCTGTTCCCCCGACCGGGGTCGGAACAGGGGCCGTCCCCGCCGCACCCCCTCGCCGGCGATGGGGAGGATAAGGGCGCCAGCACCCCCGCCTCCTCGGGCCTCTCTCCCACTCACCCCCGCTCTCCCTCTCGGCCTCTGCGCCTTCCCCCGCCAGATCCACCTCCCTCTCCCCTTCGATCCCCTCTGCCCGAGTGTGCTCGCCGCCGTTCACCGTCGTTCCCGCGGCCACCGTGCCCCGATTGCCCCAACGACGTGCCCGAACGGCTCCCCGCCGTCGACTACGTCGACTACGCCATCGGGAACGAGCCGGGCGCCTCTGCACCGACCTCCACGAGCTCGTCTTCAACCTTCGGGTCGCCGGCGTTCGTCGCCGATTCTGGCTACCCCGCGCCCTCCCCGAGCTCACTGCCACTCCCTACGGCTCCGCTGTGAGCTCCCGCTTCTCCTCCCCCTCTCCGTTAGCTCGCCCGCGTACCGTAGCCGCTGTTTCCACGCGCGCCCGAACGTCGCGCCGCGGAGCTCGCCGCCGGCGGGTCTCCGGTGACCAAATGGTCACGGGCGTAGGCCCGCTAGTTCGACCGCATCGTGCCACACCCGCCTAGCTAGATAGTTCGGCCGCTCGCGCGCTCTAACGCCGCACCCGCCCCAGCCCGTAGCACCTCGCCGCCGGCGAGCTCGTAGCGCTCGCCCCCGCCCGTTCCAGCCCCTCCGGCCACCACCATTGGACGCGCGGCGCCGAGCCGCGTCGAACGCGCCCAGCCACGCCCCCGCAAACCCCCTGTGCGTGAAACCCGCACCCCTCCCGAGCCGCGCCGCCGCGTTTGGCTCGCCGGAGTTGCTCCGGCCGCCGTACTGACCTGCCGCCGACGTGGCTGGCCTGGGGCCACCCCAGTGCCCCTGCCAGTGGGCCCCATGGGCCCCGTTGACTGGGTCAACGTGCTGACTGGGCAGGCCCAGCCACTGACATGCGGGCCCCGCCGCAAAATTAAAAAAAAAAGAAAAAGAAAAGGAAAATGTTTTATAAATAAAAATAATTAATTAATCTAATCACTCACTGACAGGTGGGCCCAGTAGTTAATTAACTAAAAAAATTAATTAGTTTAATCTTCTGTTAACCCACTGTCTATGACAGGTGGGTCCCCCGTGTCAGTTTTGACCAGACAACCGGACTGTTAACCGCTGACGTCACTCATACGTCATGCTGACGTCATATCCCTTTTCTGTTAATTAAATAATTGCAGAAATTCAAATTATCTTTGAAAATTCATATCTTTTAAACCGTAACTCGGATGAAAATGTTTTCTATATGAAAGTTGCTCAGAACGACGAGACGAATCCGAATACGCAGACCGTTCGTCCACCACACCTCCCTAACCTATCGATCTAGCAACTTTCCCCCTCCGGTCCGTCTGTCCGAAAACGCGAAACATCGGGAATACCTCCCGGATGTTCCCCCCCTTCGCTGGTACCACCTACTGTCGCGTTAGGGCACACCTAGCACCGCTCATTATCATGTCACACATCGTCATGCTTATGTTTGCATTGTATTTACTGTTTCTTCCCCCCTCTTCTCTCCGGTAGACTACGAGACCGACACTGCTGCTGTCCAGTTCGACTACGGAGTTGACGACCCCTCCTACTTGCCAGAGCAACCAGGCAAGCCCCCCCTTGATCACCAGATATCGCCTATTCTTCTCTATACTGCTTGCATTAGAGTAGTGTAGCATGTTACTGCTTTTCGATATCCTATCCTGATGCATAGCCTCTCCTTGCTACTACTGTTGATACCTTTACCTGCAATCCTACATGCTTAGTATAGGATGCTAGATTTCCATCAGTGGCCCTACATTCTTGTCCGTCTGCTGTGCTATACTATCGGGCCGTGATCACCTGGGCGGTGATCACGGGTATATACTTATATACTACATACATGACACATGTGATGACTAAAGTCGGGTCGGCTCGTAGGAGTACCCGCAAGTGGATCTTTGTGGCGGAGCGACAGGGCAGGTTGAGACCGCCTAGGTGAGAGGTGGGCCAGGCCCTGGTCGGCGTTCGCGGATACTTAATACGCTTAACGAGATCTTGGTATTTGATCTGAGTCTGGCCATTTGGTCTATACGCACTAACCATCTACGCGGGAGTAGTTATGGGTATCCCGGCGTCGTGGTATCAGCCGAAGCCTTCGTGACGTCAGCGACTGAGTGGCGCGCGCCGGATTGGACTGGAACGCCACTAGGCTAGGTCTGCTTCCGGCCGCGTACGCAACGTGCAGGTGTGCATAGGGCGATGGGCCCAGACCCCTGCGCGCATAGGGTTAGACCGGCGTGCTGACCTCTCTGTTGTGCTTAGGTGGGGCTGCGACGTGTTGATCTTCCGAGGCCGGGCATGACCCAGGAAAGTGTGTCCGGCCAAATGGGATCGAGCGTGTTGGGTTATGTGGTGCACCCCTGCAGGGAAGTTTATCTATTCGAATAGCCGTGTCCCTCGGTAAAAGGACGACCCGGAGTTGTACCTTGACCTTATGACAACTAGAACCGGATACTGAATAAAATACACCCTTCCAAGTGCCAGATACAACCCGGTGATCACTCTCTAACAGGGCGACGAGGAGGGGATCGCCGGGTAGGATTACGCTATGCGATGCTACTTGGAGGACTTCAATCTACTCTCTTCTACATGCTGCAAGATGGAGGCTGCCAGAAGCGTAGTCTTCGACAGGACTAGCTATCCCCCTTTTATTCTGGCATTCTGCAGTTCAGTCCACTGATATGCCCCTTTACACATATACCCATGCATATGTAGTATAGCTCCTTGCTTGCGAGTACTTTGGATGAGTACTCACGGTTGCTTCTCTCCCTCTTTTCCCCCTTTCCTTTCTATCTGGTTGTCGCAACCAGATGTTGGAGTCCAGGAGTCAGACGCCACCGTCGACGACGACACTTACGACACTGGAGGTCCCTACTACTACGTGCAGCCCGCTGACGACGATCAGGAGTAGTTAGGAGGATCCCAGGCAGGAGGCCTGCGCCTCGTTCGATCTGTATCCCAGTTTGTGCTAGCCTTCTTAAGGCAAACTTGTTTAACTTATGTCTGTACTCAGATATTGTTGCTTCCGCTGACTCGTCTCTGATCGAGCAATTGTATTCGAGCCCTCGAGGCCCCTGGCTTGTATTATGATGCTTGTATGACTTATTTATGTTTTAGAGTTGTGTTGTGATATCTTCCCTTGAGTCCCTGATCTTGGTCGTACACATTTGCGTGCATGATTAGTGAACGGTCAAATCGGGGGCGTCACAATCATCGTAGTCAACTCCTTGAACTTGTCAAAAACCTTTCGCAACAAGTCAAGCTTTGTAAACAGTAACATTACCGTCAGCGTCAGTCTTCCTCTTGAAGATCCATTTATTCTCAATGGCTTGCCGATCATCGGGCAAGTCCACAAAAGTCCACACTTTGTTCTCATACATGGATCCCATCTAAGATTTCATGGCCTCAAGCCATTTTGCGGAATCTGGGCTCATCACCGCTTCCTCATAGTTCGTAGGTTCGTCATGGTCAAGTAACATGAGCTCCAGAACAGGATTACCATACCACTCTGGTGCGGATCTTACTCTGGTTGACCTACGAGGTTCGGTAGTAACTTGATCTGAAGTTTCATGATCATCATCATTAGCTTCCTCACTAATTGGTGTAGACGTCACAGGAACCAGTTTCTGTGAAGAACTACTTTCCAATAAGGGAGCAGGTACAATTACCTCATCAAGTTCTACCTTCCTCCCACTCACTTCTTTCGAGAGAAACTCCTTCTCTAGAAAGGATCCATTCTTAGCAACGAATGTCTTGCCTTCGGATCTGTGATAGAAGGTGTACCCAACAGTCTCCTTTGGGTATCCTATGAAGACACATTTCTCCGATTTGGGTTCGAGCTTATCAGGTTGAAGCTTTTTCACATAAGCATCGCAGCCCCAAACTTTAAGAAACGACAACTTTGGTTTCTTGCCAAAACACAGTTCATAAGGGGTCGTCTCAACGGATTTAGATGGTGCCCTATTTAACGTGAATGCAGCCGTCTCTAAAGCATAACTCCAAAACGATAGCGGTAAATCAGTAAGAGACATCATAGATCGCACCATATCTAGTAAAGTACGATTACGACATTCGGATACACCATTACGCTGTGGTGTTCCGGGTGGCGTGAGTTGCGAAACTATTCCGCAATGTTTCAAATGAAGACCAAACTCGTAACTCAAATATTCTCTTCCACGATCAGATCGTAGAAATTTTATTTTCTTGTTACGATGATTTTCCACTTCACTCTGAAATTCTTTGAACTTTTCAAATGTTTCAGACTTATGTTTCATCAATTAGATATACCCATATCTGTTCAAATCATCTGTGAAGCTGAGAAAATAACGATACCCGCCGCGAGCCTCAACAGTCATTGGACCACATACATCAGTATGTATGATCTCCAACAAATCAGTTGCTCGCTCCATAGTTCCGGAGAATGGCATTTTAGTCATCTTGCCCATGAGGCATGGTTCGCAAGTACCAAGTGATTCATAATCAAGTGATTCCAAAAGTCCATCAGTATGCAGTTTCTTCATGCGCTTTACAGCAATATGACCCAAACGGCAGTGCCACAAATAGGTTGCACTATCATTATCAACTCTGCATCTTCTAGCTTCAATATTATGAATATGTGTATCACTACTATCGAGATTCAAAATGAATAGACCACTCTTTAAGGGTGCATGACCATAAAAGATATTACTCATATAAATAGAACGACCATTATTCTCAGATTTAAATGAATAACCGTCTCGCATCAAACAAGATCCATAATGTTCATGCTCAACGCTGGTACCAAATAACAATTATTCAGGTCGAAAACTAATCTCGAAGGTAGATGTAGAGGTAGCGTGCCGACAGCGATCACATCGACTTTGGAACCATTTCCCACGCGCATCGTCACCTCGTCCTTAGCCAATCTTCGCTTAATCCGTAGTCCCTGTTTCGAGTTGCAAATATTAGAAATAGAACCAGTATCAAATACCCAGGCACTACTACGAGCATTAGTAAGGTACACATCAATAACATGTATATCACATATACCTTTGTTCACCTTGCCATCCTTCTTATCTGCCAAATACTTGCGGCAGTTCCGCTTCCAGTGACCAGTCCCTTTGCAGTAGAAGCACTCAGTCTCAGGCTTAGGTCCAGACTTGGGTTTCTTCTCCTGAGCAGCAACTTGTTTCCCGTTCTTCTTGAAGTTCCCCTTTTTCTTCCCTTTACCCTTTTTCTTCAAACTGGTGGTCTTGTTAACCATCAACACTTGATGCTCTTTCTTGATTTCTTCCTCCGCAGCCTTTAGCATCGCGAAGAGCTCGGGAATTGTCTTATCCATCCCTTGCATATTATAGTTCATCACGAAGCTCTTGTAGCTTGGTGGCAGTGATTGGAGAATTCTGTCAATGACACTATCATCAGGAAGATTAACTCCCAGTTGAATCAAGTGATTATTATACCCAGACATTTTGAGTATATGTTCACTGGCAGAACTATTCTCCTCCATCTTGCAGCTATAGAACTTATTGGAGACTTCATATCTCTCAATCCGGGCATCTGCTTGAAATATTAACTTCAACTCCTGGAACATCTCATATGCTCCATGACGTTCAAAACGTCGTTGAAGTCCCAGTTCTAAGCCGTAAAGCATGGCACACTGAACTATCGAGTAGTCATCAGCTTTGCTTTGCCAGATGTTCATAACATCTGGTTCTGCTCCTGCAGCAGGTTTGGCACCTAGCGGTGGTTCCAGGACATAATTCTTCTATGCAGCAATGAGGATAATCCTCAAGTTACGGACCCAGTCCGTGTAGTTGCTACCATCATCTTTCAACTTTGCTTTCTCAAGGAACGCATTAAAATTCAACGGAACAAGAACACGGGCCATCTATCTACAACAACATAGACATGCAAAATACTATCAGGTACTAAGTTCATGATATATTAAAGTTCAATTAATCAAATTACTTTAAGAACTCCCACTTAGATAGACATCCCTCTAATCATCTAAATGATCATGTGATCTATATCAACTAAACCATGTCCGATCATCACGTGAGATGGAGTAGTTTTGAATGGTGAACATCACTATGTTGATCATATTTACTATATGATTCACGCTCGACCTTTCGTTCTCAGTGTTACGAGGCCATATCTGCATATGCTAGGCTCGTCAAGTTTAACCCGAGTATTCTGCATGTGCAAAACTGGCTTGCACCCGTTGTATGTGAACGTAGAGCTTATCACACCCGATCATCACGTGGTGTCTCGGCACGACAAACTTTCGCAACGGTGCATACTCAGGGAGAACACTTGTACCCTGAAATTTAGTGAGAGATCATCTTATAATGCTACCGTTGTCTAAGCAAAATAAGATGCATAAAGGATAAACATCACATGCAATCAATATAAGTGATATGATATGGCCATCATCATGTTGTGCCTGTGATCTCCATCTCCATAGCACCGTCATGATCACCATCGTCACCGGCGCGACACCTTGATCTCTATCGTAGCATCATTGTCGTCACGCCAACTATTGCTTCTACGACTATCGCTACCACTTTGTGATAAAGTAAAGCAATTACAGGGCGATTGCATTGCATACAATAAAGCGACAACCATATGGCTCCTACTAGTTGCCGATAACTCTGTTACAAAACATGATCATCTCATACAATAAAATTTAGCATCATGTCTTGACCATATCACATCACAACATGCCCTGCAAAATCAAGTTAGACGTCCTCTACTTTGTTGTTGCAAGTTTTACGTGGCTGCTACGGGCTGAGCAAGAACCGTTCTTACCTACACATCAAAACCACAACGATATTTTGTCAAATATGTGTTGTTTTAACCTTCAACAAGGACCGGGCGTAGCCACACTCGATTCAACTAAAATTGGAGAAACTGACACCCGCTAGCCACCTGTGTGTGAAGCACGGCGGTAGAACCAGTCTCGCTTAAGCGTACGTGTAATGTCGGTCCGTGCCGCTTCATCCAACAATACCGCCGAATCAAAGTATGACATGCTGGTAAGCAGTATGACTAGTATCGCCCACAACTCACTTGTGTTCTACTCGTGCATATAACATCTATGCATAAACCTAGCTCGGATGCCACTGTTGGGGAACGTAGTAATTTCAAAATTTTGCACCTACGCACACGCAAGATCATGGTGATGCATATCAACAAGAGGGAAGAGTGTCGTCCACGTACCCTCGTAGACCATAAGCGGAAGCATTATGACAGCGCGGTTGATGTAGTCGTACGTCTTCACGGCCCGACCGATCCTAGTACCGAATGTACGGCACCTCCCCGATCTGCACACGTTCAACTCGGTGACATCGCACGAACTCACGATCCAGTAGAGCTTCGAGGGAGAGTTCTGTTAGCACGACGGCGTGATGACGGTGATGATGAAGTTACCAGCGCAGGGCTTTGCCTAAGCACTACGACAATATGACCGAGGTGGATTATGGTGGAGGGGGGCACCGCACACGGCTAAGAGACCAATGAATCAACTTGTGTGTCTCCAAGAGGTGCCCCTCCCCCGTATATAAAGGAGTGGAGGAGGGGGAGGGCCGGCCCTCTTATGGCGCGCCCCATGGGGAGTCCTACTCCCACCGGGAGTAGGATTCCCCCCTTCCAAGTAGGAGTAGGAGAGGAGGGAAAGAGGAGGGAGAGAGAAAGGAAAGGGGGGCCAGCCCCCTCACCCAATTCGGATTGGGCTTGGGGGGGGGGGGCGCTCCCTCCTAGGCTGCCTCCTCCTCTTTTGCACTAAGGCCCATTAAGGCCCATAAACTTACCGAGGGTTCCGGTAACCTCCCGGTACTCCGGTAAATTTCTGAATTCACCCAGAACCTTTCCGATGTCCAAATATAGTCGTCCAGTATATCGATCTTTATGTCTCGACCATTTCGAGACTCCTAGTCATGTCCGTGATCATATCCGGGACTCCGAACTACCTTCGGTACATCAAAACACATAAACTCATAATACCGATCGTCACCGAACGTTAAGCGTGCAGACCCTAGGGGTTCGAGAACTATGTAGACATGACCGAGACTCATCTCCGGTCAATAACCAATAGCGGAACCTGGATGCTCATATTGGTTCCTACATATTCTACAAAGATCTTTATCGGTCAAACCGCACAACACTATACGTTGTTCCCTTTGTCGTCGGTATGTTACTTGCCCGAGATTCGATCGTCGGTATCTCAATACCTAGTTCAATCTCGTTATCGGCAAGTCTCTTTACTTGTTCCGTAATGCATCATCCCGTAACTAACTCATTAGTCACATTGCTTGCAAGGCTTATAGTGATGTGCATTACCGAGAGGGCCTAGAGATACCTCTCCGACAATCGGAGTGACAAATCCTAATCTCGATCTATGCCAACTCAACAAGTACCGTCGGAGACACCTGTAAAGCACCTTTATAATCACCCAGGTACGTTGTGACGTTTGGTAGCACACAAAGTGATCCTCCGGTATTCGGGAGTTGCATAATCTCATAGTCATAGGAACATGTATAAGTCATGAAGAAAGCAACAAAATACTAAACGATCAAGTGCTAAGCTAATGGAATGGGTCAAGTCAATCGTACATCATTCTCTAATGATGTGATCCCATTAATCAAATGACAACTCATGTCTATGGCTAGGAAACTTTAACCATCTTTGATTCAACGAGCTAGTCAAGCAGAGGCATACTAATGACACATTGTTTTGTCTATGTATCCACACATGTATCAAGTTTCCGGTTAATACAATTCCAGCATGAATAATAAACATTTATCATGATAAAAGGAAATATAAATAATCACTTTATTATTGCCCCTAGGGCATATTTCCTTCAACTATCACCCGACACAACAGGCGACGCTAATTGGATAGGTGGGGTGTTGATGTTCATACCTTGCTGAGGCTGCATGGTCGTGGTGGGTGTCCCGGCCGCCTCCAGACGAAGCAGAGTCTTTGGCCACAACAGGACCCAAGTCTTGCAATCGCCAAGCCACCACGGGGTCTCGTCGTCATCTTCCCCTAGTACCGGAGGAGCCAAATTCTCGTGGCCCGGTTTGACACTGGCCACAGAAATCTTGAAGACGTCAGGGGGGATCGGCCGAATGTGGAACAATTGTTCCTTCGGCTTCACTATCGTCGCCTTCCCCATGTCCACCTTCTGGCCGTTGATATTGTACAATATGGTGCACGGAGTTTCGTCGGCCTGCAAAGACATGTCTGCGACGTGAGACATCCGAGGCAACGGAAACGGGAGATTATACATTTATTGAAGAGGGCTGGTGTGATAGGTACCATGAGGGCGTCGAGCTCAGGCAAAGACAAAGCACCACCGAGCACGTCCGCGACGGAGGAAGGGCTGCTATGAGCAGGTGCGGGAGCCGGTGCTGGTGCAGCTGCGGGAGCAGGTGCTGATCCAATGCTAGTCGAGCTGCTCCCGAAGAAGTCGACAAGGGGAAAGTTTGTTGCATCTTCATTTGGATTTTGCCTCCTCCAACTGACGATAGTCGGAACCAAGACACCACACGTAGCTCCCATCTCCCGTTTGGCGGCAGCTACTGCTGCTTTGATTGTCCCATTTGATTTCTTCTCAACCACAATCTCAACCTTCTTGTCGATGTTTTGTTGAGTTAACCTCCATCTTTCCTTTCTCTCCTCCGTGGTCTCACGGTAGTACTTCTTCCACATGGCGCCGTCTCCAACGCCATGCACGCGTCCATACGATGGCCGAGTTGTTGGGGAACGTAGTATTTCAAAAATTTCCTATGATCATGCAAGATCTATCTAGGAGAAGCATAGCAACAAGCGGGGAGAGTGTGTCCTCGTACCCTCGTAGACCGAAATCGGAAGCGTTTAGTAACACGGACGATGTAGTCGAACGTCTTCACGATCCGACCGAACCAAGCACCGAACGTACGACACCTCTGTGTTTAGCACATATTCAACTCGATGACGTCCCTCGTACTCTTGATCCAGTTGAGGCCGAGCGAGAATTCCGTCAGCATGACGACGTGGCGACGGTGATGATGAAGTTACCGGCGCAGGGCTTCGCCTAAGCACTACGACGATATGACGAGGTGTGTAACTATGGAGGGGGCACCGCACATGGCTAAAAGATCAAATTGTGTGTTCTAGGGTGCCCCCTCCCCACGTATATAAAGGAGGGAGGAGGGGAGGGCAGGCCGGCCCCTAGGTCGCACCCAAGACGGGAGTCCTACTAGGACTCCAAGTCCTAGTAGGATTCCACCAAGAGGGAGAGAGGGGGAAGGAAGGAGAGGGAGAGGGAGTAGGAAAGGGTGGCCCAGTAGTTCCCCTGGGGGGTTCCGGTAACCCCTCTGGCACTCCGGTTTTACCCGGAACACTTCCGGTGTCCGAATAACATGGTCCAATATATCAATCTTCATGTCTCGACCATTTCGAGACTCCTCGTCACGTTCGTGATCTCATCCAGGACTCCCAACAAACTTAAGTCATCAAAACACATAACTCATAATACAAATCGTCATCGAACGTTAAGCGTGCGGACTCTACGGGTTCAAGAACTATGAAGACATGACCGAGAAATATCTCCGGTCAATAACCAATAGCGGAAACTGGATGCTCATGTTGGTTCCTACATTTCTACGAAGATCTTTATCGGTCAAACCGCACAACAACATACGTTATTCCCTTTGTCATCGGTTTGTTACTTGCCCGAGATTTGATCGTCGGTATCATCATACCTAGCTCAATCTCGTTACCGGCAAGTCTCTTTACTCGTTCCTTAATGCATCATCCTGTAACTAACTCATTAGTCACATTGCTTGCAAGGCTTATCTGATCTGCATTATCGAGAGGGCCCAAAGATACCTCTCCGACACACGGAGTGACAAATCCTAATATCGATCTATGCCAACCCAACAAACACCTTCGGAGACACCTGTAGAGCATCTTTATAATCACCCAGTTACGTTGTGACGTTTGATAGCACACAAGGTGTTCCTCCGGTATTCGAGAGTTTCATAATCTCATAGTCAGAGGAACATGTGTAAGTCATGAAGAAAGTAATAGCAATAAAACTTAACGATCATTATGCTAAGCTAACAGATGGGTCTTGTCCATCATATCATTCTCCTAATGATGTGATCCCGTTCATCAAATGACAACACATGTCTATGATCAGGAAACTTAACCATCTTCGATTAATGATCTAGTCAAGTAGAGGCATACTAGAGACACTCAGTTTTGTCTCTGTATTCACACATGTACTAAGTTTCCGGTTAATATAATTCTAGCATGAATAATAAACATTTATCATGATATAAGGAAATATAAACAACTTTATTATTGCCTCTAGGGCATATTTCCTTTAGTCTCCCACTTGCACTAGAGTCAATAATCTAGTTTACATCGCCATGTGATTCAACTCCAATAGTTCACATCGTCATGTGATTAACACCCATTGCTCACATTGCTATGCGAACAACATGCAAAGGGTTTACAAGAGTTAATAATCTAGTTCACATCGCCATGTGATTAATACCCAAAGAGTACTAAGGTGTGATCATGTTTTGCTTATGAAATAAGTTTAGTCAACGGGTCTATCACATTCAGATCCGCATGTATTTTGCAAATTTCTATGTCTACAATGCTCTGCATGGAGCTAATCTAGCTAATTGCTCCCACTTTCAATATGTATCCAGATCGAGACTCGGAGTCATCTAGATCAGTGTCAAAGCTTCCAACGACGTAACCCTTTATGACGAACTTTTTGTCACCTCCATAACTGAGAAACATATCCTTATTCCACTAAGGATAATTTTGACCGCTGTCCAGTGATCCATTCTTTGATCACTATTGTACCCTCTTTTCAAACTCATGGTGAGGTACACAATAGGTCTGGTACACAACATAGCATATTCTTATAGAACCTATGACTGAGGCATAGGGAATGACTTTTCATTCTCTTTCTATTTTCTGCCGTGGTCGGGATTTCAGTCTTTACTCAACTTCACACCTTGCAACACAGGCAAGAACTCCTTCTTTGACTATTCCATTTTGAACTACTTCAAAATCTTCTCAAGGTATGTACTCATTGAAAAAACTTATCCAGCGTCTTGATCTATCTCTACAGATCTTGATGCTCAATATGTAAGCAGCTTCACCGAGGTCTTTCTTTGAAAAACTCTTTTCAAACACTCCTTTATGCTTTCTAGAAAATTCTACATCATTTCCGATCAACAATATGTCATTCACATATACTTATCAGAAAAGGCTATAGTGCTCCCACTCACTTTCTTGTAAATACAGGCTTCTCCAAAAGTCTGTATAAACTATATGCTTTGATCAACTCATCAAAGCATATATTCCAACTCTGAGATGCTTGCACCAGTCCATAGATGGATCGCTGGAGCTTGCACACTTTGTTAGCATCTTTAGGATCGATAAAACCTTCTGGTTGCATCATATACAACTCTTCTTTAATAAATCCATTTAGAAATGCAGCTTTGACATCCATTTGCCAGATTTCATAAAATGCGGCAATTGATAAGATGATTCGGACAGACTTAAGCATCGATACCAGTGAGAAAATCTCATCGTATTCAACACTTTGAACTTGTCGAAAACCTTTTTCGACAATTCGAGCCTTGTAGATAGTAACACTATCATCAGTGTCCGTCTTCCTCTTCAAGATCCATTTATTCTCTATGGCTTACCGATCATCGGGCAAGTCAACCAAAGTCCACACTTTGTTCTCCTAAATGGATCCCATCTCAGATTTCATGGCCTCAAGCCATTTTGCAGAATCTGGGCTCATCATCGCTTCCTCATAGTTCGTAGACCCGTCATGGTCTAGTAACATGACCTCCATAATAGGATTACCGTACCACTCTGGTGCGGACCGTACTCTGGTTGACCTACGAGGTTCGGTAGTAACTTGATCTGAAGTTTTATGATCATCATTATTAACTTCCTCCCTAATTGGTGTAGGCATCACTGGAACTGATTTCTGTGATGAACTAATTTCCAGTTTGGGAGAAGGTACAATTACCTCATCAAGTTCTACTTTCCTCCCACTCACTTCTTTCGGAGAAACTCCTTCTCTAGAAAGGATCCATTCTTAGCAACAAAGATCTTGCCTTTGGATCTGTGATAGAAGGTGTACCCAACAGTTTCTTTTGGGTTTCCTATGAAGACACACTTCTCTGATTTGGGTTCAAGCTTATCAGGTTGAAACTTTTTCACATACGCATCGTAACCCCAAACTTTAAGAAATGACATCTTAGGTTTCTTGCCAAACCACAGTTCAAAAGGCGTTGTCTCAACGGATTTAGATGGTGCCCTATTTAACGTGAATGCGGTTGTCTCTAATGCATAACCCCAAAACGACAGTGGTAACTCGGTAAGAGACATCATAGATCGCACCCTATCTAATAAAGTACGATTGTGATGTTCGGACACACCATTACGTTGTGGTATTCCAGGTGGCGTGAGTTGTGAAACTATTTCACATTGTTTTAAATGAAGGCCAAATTCATTCAAATATTCGCCTCTTCGATCAGATCGTAGAAACTTTATTTTCTTGTTATGATGATTCTCCACTTCACTCTGAAAACATTTGAACTTTTCAAATGTTTCAGACTTGTGTTTCATTATGTAGATATACCCATATCTGCTCAAATCATCTGTGAAGGTCAGAAAATAACGATACTTGCCGCGAGCCTCAACACTCATCGGACTGCATACATCAGTATGTATTATTTCCAATAAGTCAGTTGCTCGCTCCATTGTTCCGAAGAACGGAGTTTTAGTGATCTTGGCCATAAGGCATGGTTCGCAAGCATCAAGTGATTCATAGTCAAGTGATTCCAAAAGTCCATCCGCATGGAGTTTCTTCATGCGCTTTACACCAATATGACCTAGACGGCAGTGCCACAAGTATGTTGCACTATCATTATTAACTTTGCATCTTTTGGCATGTGTATCACTACGATCGAGATTTAATAAACCATTTATATTAAGTGTATGACCATAGAAGGTTTTTATTCATGTAAATAGAATAACAATTATTCTCTGACTTAAATGAATAACCGTATTGCAATGAACATGATCCAATCATATTCATGTCAACACAAACACCAAATAACATTTATTCTATGCTCAACAGTAATCCCGAAGGTAAAAGGAGTGTGCGATGGTGATCTTATAAACCTTGGAATCATTTCTATCACACATCGTCACCTTGTCCTTAACTAGTCTCTGTTTATTTTGCAACGCCTGTTTCGAGTTACTACTGTTAGCAACTGAACTAGTATCAAATACCGAGGGGTTGCTATAAACACTAGTAAGGTACACATCAATAACATGTATATCAAATATACCTTTGTTCACTTTGCCATCCTTCTTATCTGCCAAATACTTGGGGTAGTTCCGCTTATAGTGACTATTCATTTGTAGTAGAAGCACTCAGTTTCAGGCTTAGGTCTAGCTGTGGGTTTCTTCACGGGAGTGGCAACTTGCTTGCCATTCTTTATTGAAGTTCCCTTTCTTTCCCTTTGCCCTTTTCTTGAAACTAGTGGTCTTGCTGACCATCAACACTTGATGCTCTTTCTTGATTTCTACCTTCGTCGATTTCAACATCGCGAAGAGCTCGGGAATCGGTTTTTCCTCATCCCTTGCATATTATAGTTCATCACGAAGTTCCAGTAACTTGGTGATAGTGACTAGAGAACTCTGTCAATCACTATTTTGTCTGGAAGATTAACTCCCACTTGATTCAAGCGATTGTAGCACTCAGACATTCTGAGCACATGCTCATTGGTTGAGCTATTCTCCTCCATCTTGTAGCCAAAGTATTTGTTAGAGGTTTCATACCTCTCGATACGGGCATGAGACTGAAATACAAATTTCATCTCCTGGAACATCTCATTTGCTGCGTGGAGTTCAAAACATTTTGAAGTCCCGGTTCTAAGATGTAATGTAACACCCCGGATGTAACTTCCCATATTTGTAACTCCTACTCTTGCCATTTTGGGCTATGTGCTATGAGATTCCCTTCGTGGTTGGGTTTTGTCTTCGTTTTGCATTTTGTTCATGTCATGCATTTCATATCATGTCATCATGTGCATCGCTTTTGCATACGTGTTTGTCTCATGCATCCGAGCATTTTTCCCGTTGTCCGTTTTGCAATCCGACACTCCTACGTCCTCCGGCGTCCTCTTTTGTCTCTTTTCCGTGTGTGTGTGTTAAACATTCTCGGAATGGACCGAGATTTGCCAAGCGGCCTTGGTACACCACCGGTAGACCGCCTGTCAAGTTTCGTGCCATTTGGAGGTCGTTTGATACTCCAACGGTTAACCGTGTAACCGTAAAGGCCTCTTTTCTGTGCAGCCCAAACCCCCTCCAAAACAGCCCAATAACCCATCCAAACCAGCTCCATGCTCTTGGTCGTTCGATCACGATCGTGTGGGCGAAAACCGCACCTCATTTGGACTCTCCTAGCCCCCTCTACCTATAAATATGTGTGCCCTCCCGAATTTTTCCGCACACCAAACCCTAGCCCTGCTCCTCGCTGCCACCGGACACGTCCGGCCTCGCCGGCCCCATCGCCGCCCCCGCCGCCGACGGCCACCGCCGCGCCGCCGCGCCTCCTCGCCGGGCCGCGTCCGCCGCCGGCCGAGCCGATCCAGATCTGGACGAACCGCGGTTGACTTTTCCCCCCTCGATTTCCACCAAGTCCCCGTAATTCTTGCATTTTATTGCTTTGTTCATCGCATCATAACTCTGCATCCGTAGCTCCGTTTCGTGCGTACGATATATGAAAATGTTCATCATGAGATGCCCTTTATTTTGTTCCATTGTGCCGTGTTTGTTTGAGGCCATTTTGATGCCCAAATCTTCGTTGCAAGAGTGCTATATGATGTTAACTGCTGTCTGTTAACAGAACTTGATGATTTGTCATTTTTGTTACATTTTGTGTGTGCATCCTATGAGCATGATGTCTACATGTGTTTTGTTTTATGCCATACCATATTTACATTGGTGCAATCCTTGTATTTTTATATGCTCTGTAGTGAGTGCATCAAGCTTGCAAAGTGGGCTACATAATGTTGTTGTTTCAGGGACTGTTCTGCTGTTATTTTTATGCCATGTAAACTTGTTGCTAAAGTGAGATCCATGCATATTTAGATGTAGTTAAGTAAAAGCGTTTTGTAGATATGGTTATGTTCTATCCATTCATGGCTCGGGTTGCAATTATAGAGTACTCTAGCATGTCTTAATTTTGCTCTACTTTTGCTATAAAATGTTCCTGACAGATTGTTAACATGTTATTCAATTTTGCCATGGTTGTTGCTATTGATCCATGCATGCTATGAACTTTATCTTGCCATGATTGTCTACATAAACATGTAATCTTGCTGGTAGTATGCTTGTCTTGTCATGAAAGGCCTTGTGATGAGTGTTTCGAGCTCACAAAGTTGCCATCATGTTGCTGTTTATGCCATGCTCTTTAATGCTGAATCTGTAACGAAACTTGCTATGTTTACATGGGTGCCATTATATCTTCTGTGCCTTTTTGGCTGATGATCCCTAAAGGGCTTTTGTTATATGCATTTAGTAGATTCATGCCATGCTTTGTTTTTCTATGATATGTTCCTGTAGCATGTTGTTTTCGTGCTCTAAACATGGCTTCCTGATGTTAATTCCTGATGTGTTAGTATTTTCACTAAATCTGTGAAGCTCATCTCTTTTGCACTTTTGCCATGCTTCTTTGAACCTGTTCTGTTGTGATTTAGCCGTAGCTCATTTTTCATGTTTTGTCAAGCATCTTGAGTACATCACTTCCATATGCTTTGTTGTTATGTTGGAGTGCAGTAGCTTAGCTTCTTGTTGCATTCTAGATGGCATCATGCTGTTAATCGCAGATTCGTGTCATTCTTGTTTTGCTTGCCATTTGCAAACCGTGCATCCGAATCCGGTGATCTTTATATCGTTTTCCACCAAAATCATCTCATCTTTCCAGCGGCATACTTGGTTTGACAAGTTGATGCCTTGTTCATCCTTTTTCCTTCCGGAGCACGCATATGCATTGCATTTTACATCTCGCATATCATGCCATGTTTTGCATCATGTTGCTTGAGCATTGCACCGTTTTGATTGTTGTTCCATTGCTTGTGTTCTTGCTTTGGGTAGAGCCGGGAGACGAGTTCTTGAACGAGGAACCTGTTGAGAACGCTATCGAGGATCAAGATTTCGACAACGCTGAGAACTTTGCAGGCAAGATGACCATACCCTCGAAATCACTTCTATCTTTGCTTGCTAGTTGTTCGCTCTTTGCTATGCCGCGCTACCTACCACTTGCTATATCATGCCTCCCAAATTGCCATGAACCTCTAACCTTTGTCACCCTTCCTAGCAAACCGTTGTTTGGCTATGTTACCGCTTTTGCTCAGCCCCTCTTATAGCGTTGCTAGTTGCAGGTGAAGTTGAAGTTGGTTCCATGTTGGAACATGGATACTGTTGGGATATCACAATTACCTCTTATTTAATTAATGCATCTATATACTTGGTAAAGGGTGGAAGGCTCGGCCTTATGCCTGGTGTTTTGTTCCACTCTTGCCGCCCTAGTTTCCGTCATACCGGTGTTATGTTCCTTCATATTGCGTCCCTTACACGGTTGGGTGATTTATGGGACCCCCTTGACAGTTCGTCTTGAATAAAACTCCTCCGGCAAGGCCCAACCTTGGTTTTACATTTGCCAGCCTATTACCTTTCCCTGGGGTTTTCGCGAGCCTGAGGGTCATCTTTATTTACCCCCCGGGCCAGTGTTCCTCTGAATGCTGGTCCCAACTGAGCGATGTCCGGCGCCCCTCGGGCAATCAGGGTCTATGCCAACCCGGCGTCTTGCTCATCCGGTGTGCCCTGAGAACGAGATATGTGCAGCTCCTATCGGGATTTGTCGGCACATTCGGGCGGCTTTGCTGGTCTTGTTTTAACTTGTCGAAATGTCTTGTAACCGGGATTCCGAGACTGATCGGGTCTTTCCGGGAGAAGGAATATCCTTCGTTGACCGTGAGAGCTTATGATGGGCTAAGTTGGGACACCCCTGGAGGGTATAAACTTTCGAAAGCCGTGCCCGCGGTTATGTGGCAGATGGGAATTTGTTAATGTCCGGTTGTAGAGAACTTGACACTTGACCTCATTAAAATGCACCAACCGAGTGTGTAGCCGTGATGGTCTCTTTTCGGCGGAGTCCGGGAAGAGAACACGGTCTTGTGTTATGCTTGAACGTAAGTAGTTTCAGGATCACTTCTTGGTCACTTCTAGCTTCGCGACCGTGCGCTGCTTCTCTTCTCGCTCTCATTTGCGTATGTTAGCCACCATATATGCTTAGTGCTTGCTGCAGCTCCACCTCATTACCCTATCCTACCCATAAGCTTAAATAGTCTTGATCTCGCGGGTGTGAGATTGCTGAGTCCCCGTGACTCACAGATTCTACCAAAACAGTTTCAGGTGCCGACGATGCCAGTGCAGGTGACGCAACCGAGCTCAAGTGGGAGTTCGATGAGGAACTTGGTCGTTACTATGTTTCGTTTCCTGATGATCAGTAGTGGTGCCTAGTTGGGACGATCGGGGATCTAGCATTTGGGGTTATCTTCTTTTCATTTGTATTCGTCCGTAGCCGGACTATGTGTGTACTCTGGATGATGTATGTTTAATTATGTATTGTGTGAAGTGGCGATTGTAAGCCAACTCTTTATCCCATTCTTGTTCATTACATGGGATTGTGTGAAGATGACCCTTCTTGCGACAAAACCTACAATGCGGTTATGCCTCTAAGTCGTGCCTCGACACGTGGGAGATATAGCCGCATCGTGGGTGTTACAAGTTGGTATCAGCGCCTTCCCCGACTTAGGAGCCCCTGCTTGATTGAATCGCTGGCGTTGTTGAGTCTAGAAAAAAAATGTTTTGAGTCTTAGGATTATATATATCGGGGAGTAGGATTCTTTTTATTCCTCAGTCCCTTCGTCGCTCTGGTGAGGTCTCCTAACGTAGAAGTTTTGACTCTTCTCTCCTCAAATTTCACTAAAATTATTTTTTTAGGATCACGCGGGTATCTTGGAATCGTTTCGATGGTTTTGTGACGAGAACATTGTTCTTGGTTCCTCCTGACATTAGGGGTTGTGGCAGTGTCCCGGGGAATTGAGCTCCAAGGTGTTGTCGTCACAATCTTATCGTTGCAGTTCCGGAATACCTGAGTTTTTTCGTCGACATCGAAATCTCCTTTGTGCAGTTGTTGGTGAGATAACCTCGACGCCACCTAGTACTGGGGCGGGAGTTCGGGAGTATTGCCATAACTTGTATAACAGATGCTTTTCGAAGGTTGAGGTACACGATTTCCGGAGTTTTCTTGGTTATGTGTTGACGGATGGATACAGCTGGATGTAGGGATTGTTAGTTTTGGGTGAGATATATATTGCTTCCCCTGTATCCCCAACACCAGATTGCATAACCAGAAAGTTTCGGGAGTTTATAGGTGGGAATTCAAGTAGCTCTTAGGATATCTTTCCTACAGATGCATGGTATGAGATTGGGGTTTGACGTCTAGTGGTCCGCCTATTCACGGTCGGTTTTACAGTGGTCTCGTTGTGTCTTAAAGAGTCCTTGGCTATGCTGACTCGGGGACACTTGGTATGTCATGTGCACTGCCTTGTACATGATGGTGCTGTACGATCGAGCCCGTGTAAGCCCCACCACGAAAACTTCAGACGAAATCTCTATCATATGTTTGTCCTGGCTTATTTTGTAAGCCAACCCTTTGTTTTTGTTTTGAGTTGTGGTATTCGAGTTACTCCGAAGTCATATGCTAATTCCATACCCGTTCTAAGTGGCTTCTCAACTTATGGAAATGTGATGATTTACTTTGGAATTCATTCGTTCATTCTTGTTCGAATGTTAAGGCTATATGTTGCAATTTCAATCCTTTGATTCAGCTTGAATATTTGTCTTTCAAGATGCTAACGGATGTCACCCTCTTCAGGATGGCTCCGCCAAGGCGTCAGAATCCGCAACACAATGATGGGAGTCAGGCGAACCCTCCGCCTCCTCCTCCGCCTCCAGAGGCATGGAAAGCTTTGATGACTGCCACCAATGCCAAGGCACAGATATTGATTCAGCTCATGCAAGAACGCAACCAAGGCCAAGGCAATCAAGGGAATCAAGGTCAAGGGCAGTTTAACCATCAGCCTCAGTTTGCTACCCTCAACCAGTTCCTTGCTAATCAGCCGAAGTCTTTCAGCTACTGTGCCGAGGCCACAGACGCCGATGATTGGCTCGTGGACATCAACAAGCATTTTGAATGTAGCAATGTCAGGCCTGAGGACTATATCAATTTTGCTTCTTTTCAACTCAAGGACCAAGCTGCGGATTGGTATCAACAATACAAAGATTCCAGAGGAGGTCGTGTGATTACCTGGGATGATTTCCGCCGAGACTTCAAAGCTCACCACATTCCTCAAAGTGTTGTTGAGAGCAAGCGTGAGGAGTTCCGCAATCTCAAGCAAGGCAACATGTCTGTGTATCAATACAACATCCAGTTTCAGAAACTTGCTCGCTTCGCTAAACAAGACGTCCCTGATGAAAAGAGTATGATCTATCAATTTAGAGGTGGTCTTAGAGAAGACTTGCAGTTAGCTCTTGTTCTTGTTGAGCCTACTCAGTTTGATCAGTTCTATAACATGGCCCTTAAGCAAGAAGCTGCCCAACTCAAGTGTGAGGCTTCCATGAAGAGAATCAGGGACGCAGTTCAGTCTTCTTCTTCCTCGCAAGTGGCTGCTAAGCAACATAAATTCTGGCTTCCTCCTCCTCCGTTCCGTCAGCCTTACCAGCAGAAGAACAAAGGTGGCCATGGATCTTCCCACCCACCCAACCCTGGCTATCAGAACAAGTCTCAGAATCAAGCTCCAAGGTCAAATGCTCCTTTTCATCGTCCGCTTTCAGAGGTGACTTGCAACAAGTGTCAGCAGAAGGGTCACTATGCTAATAAATGCTTCAACCAAAGGCGCCTTCCGCCTCCTCCTCCTGTGAGATCTTCAAGCAATGCAGTGGTCAAGCATAATTCCAAGTCTGCAAAGGTGAACATGATGAATGCAGCTCAAGCGGAGGAATCTACTGAAGTGATCATGGGTAATCTTCTAGTTAATGGTATTCCTGCAAAAGTTTTATTTGATACGGGTGCATCTATTTCATTCATATCAAAGCCTTTTGCATCCATGCACGATTTGCATACGGTTGATCTGCCTAAGCCGATAGCGGTTTCCTCTCCGGGTTTATTCATGAACACCAAAATGATGGCTCCGGATGTTTCCATCAAGACGGGAAACTATAAATTTCTGTCTTCTCCAATGGTTCTTGGTGACTCGGATATTGATTTAATTCTCGGGATGGACTGGCTTTCTAAGCACAAGGCTCAGCTTGATTGTGCTGCCAGGGAGATTCAATTGACTCACTCTTCTGAGGATGTGATCATCTATGCCGCTCGTGATGAAACCATTTGGTTGTTCTCTCTCAATGAGAAGGGTGAGTTGGATGCTCTTTCTCAAATTCCAGTTGTTTGTGAGTACCAAGATGTTTTTCTAGAAGAGCTTCCGGGTATGCCTCCTCACCGGCCAGTTGAGTTCGTTATCGTTCTTGAGCCTGGTACTGAACCCGTTTGCAAACGTCCATACAAGCTTGGACCTTTAGAGCTGAAGGAATTGAAGAAGCAGCTCGATGAACAAGAGCGTCTGGGTCTGATTAGACCGAGTTCTTCTCCATGGGGTTGTAGATTTCTTTTTGTCCAGAAGAAGGATGACACGGACCGACTTTGCGTTGATTACCGTCCATTGAATAAGAAGACAATCAAGAACAAATACCCACTTCCCAACATCAATGAGCTATTCGAGCAACTTAAAGGTGCAAAGGTGTTCTCCAAGCTTGACCTTCGTATGGGTTATCATCAGATTCGCATTCGTGAGCAAGATATTCCCAAGACAGCATTCAGAACTAGCTTCGGTTCTTATGAATATACTGTCATGTCTTTCGGCCTTGTCAATGCTCCTCCAACATTCTCTCGCATGATGAATTTCATCTTCAACCCCTACACAAATGAATTCGTCATGGTGTATCTTGATGATATCTTAGTCTTCTCCAAGAATAAGAAGGACCATGCCAAACATTTGCGATTGGTGCTCGACAAGCTCAGAGAGTATCGATTCTATGCGAAGTTTTCCAAATGTGAGTTCTGGCTTGATGAAGTTCTTTACCTTGGTCATATCATCTCCGCCAGGGGCATCGCTGTTAATCTGGAGAAGGTTGCTTCAATTGTGAATTGGGAACCTCCTCAGAATGTCAAGCAGCTCCGCAGTTTCCTTGGACTTGCAAGCTATTGCCGAAGATTCGTTGAGAATTTTTCTCTAAGATTGCAAAGCCTCTTTCCAACCTCCTTCAGAAGCATGTGAAGTATGTCTGGACTCCTGAGTGTGACGTTGCTTTCAACACTCTCAAAGAGAAACTAGTCACAGCTCCTGTCTTAACACCTCCTGACGAGTCCAAGCCATTCGAGGTTTTCTGTGATGCTTCTCTTCAAGGTCTCGGTGCTGTGTTAATGCAAGAGAAGAAAGTTGTGGCCTATAACTCTCGTCAGTTGAAGCCCAACGAAAAGAACTACCCCACTCACGATCTTGAGTTGGCGGCAGTTGTCCATGCATTAATAACATGGAGACATCTCTTGTTGGGAAGGAAAGTGGATATTTTCACCGATCACAAGAGTGTCAAGTATATCTTCACTCAACCCAACCTCAACCTCAGGCAAACTCGTTGGGTCGAAATGATTCAAGAGTACAATCCGAGTATTGAATATACTCCTGGCAAGGCGAATGTGATTGCAGATGCTTTGAGCAGAAAGGCTTATTGCAACAGCTTAATTCTCAAGCCCTTCCAACCGGATCTTTGTGAAGCTTTCCGCAAGCTGAATCTCCAAGTTGTTCCTCAAGGTTTTCTTGCCAACCTCGTAGTCTCTCCAACTTTGGAAGATCAAATTCGTGAGGCACAACTCCTGGATACCATGGTGAAGAAGGTGAAACGTGGTATTGACAAGGGCCTCTCCAAATACAAGTGCTATCGCATTGATGACAGAGACACTTTATTCTTCGAGGACCGGATTGTGGTTCCTAAAGTTGATCTAAGGAAGGTCATAATGAACAAAGCGCACAATTCTCTTCTATCCATTCATCCTGGAAGTACGAAGATGTATCATGACCTCAAGCAGTCGTATTGGTGGACTCGAATGAAGCGAGAAATTGCTCAATTCGTGAATGAATGTGACGTCTGCAGAAGGGTGAAAGCAGAACACCAACGACCAGCTGGTCTCCCCCAACCTCTTGCTATTCCAGAATGGAAGTTTGATCATATCGAAATGGACTTCGTCACTGGGTTTCCAAAGTCCAAGCGTGGGAATGATGCTATTTTCGTTGTCATTGACAAGCTTACAAAAGTGGCTCATTTCCTTCCAATCAAAGAATCTATCTCAGCAGCTCAGTTGGCAGAGCTATATACCTCCAGAATTGTCTCCTTGCACGGTATTCCGCAATTGATTTCTTCAGATCCTGGAAGCATCTTCACTTCTAAGTTCTGGGACTCCTTCCGAATGGCCATGGGCACCAACATTCGCTTCAGCACAGCTTTCCATCCTCAAACAAGTGGCCAAGTCGAGCGAGTCAATCAAATCCTTGAAGATATGCTCAGGGCTTGTGTCATCTCTTTTGGTATGAAGTGGGAAGATTGCCTCCCATATGCCGAATTCTCCTACAACAACAACTTCCAAGCAAGTTCGGGCAAGGCCCCGTTTGAAATTCTCTATGGCAGAAAGTGTCGTAGTCCTCTCAATTGGTCCGAGACAGGTGAACGCCAACTTCTTGGCAACGAATTGATCACAGAAGCCGAAGAAATGTGCCAAGTCATTCGTGAGAATCTCAAAGCCGCGCAATCGCGCCAGAAGAGCTATTATGATGACAAGCACCGTGATGTGGCTTTTGAAATCGGAGACCATGTCTATCTCCGCGTCTCTCCAATGAAAGGCACTCGTCGCTTCGGTATCAAAGGGAAGCTTGCCCCTAGATACGTGGTTCCTTTCAAGATCATTGGCAAAAGAGGCGATCTCGCCAATCAACTTGAGCTTCCGTCCAACTTCGCAAACGTGCACGATGTGTTTCACGTGTCACAACTTCGCAAGTGCTTCAAGGTGCCTGAGCGCACTATCAACTTCGAAGAGATTGACCTCCAAGAAAATTTGTCTTATCATGAGCATCCCGTTGCTATTCTTGAAGAAACTGAGCGCAAGACTCGCAACAAGTCTATTCAATTCCTGAAAGTGAAGTGGTCACACCATTCCGACCGAGAAGCTACCTGGGAATGCGAGGATCACCTCCGTTCCGAATATCCGGAGTTCTTTCAGTCCTAGATCTCGGGACGAGATCCTCTCGTAGTGGTGGAGTGTTGTAACGCCCCGGATGTAACTTCCCATATTTGTAACTCCTACTCTTGCCATTTTCGGCTATGTGCTATGAGATTCCCTTCGTGGTTGGGTTTTGTCTTCGTTTTGCATTTTGTTCATGTCATGCATTTCATATCATGTCATCATGTGCATCGCTTTTGCATACGTGTTCGTCTCATGCATCCGAGCATTTTTCCCTCCAAAACATCCCAATAACCCATCCAAACCAGCTCCATACTCTTGGTCGTTCGATCACGATCGTGTGGGCGAAAACCGCACCTCATTTGGACTCTCTTAGCCCCCTCTACCTATAAATATGTGTGCCCTCCTGAATTTTTCCGCAGACCAAACCCTAGCCCTGCTCCTCGCTGCCACCGGACACGTCCGGCCCCGCCGGACAAAAATCGCCACCGCGTCTGCCGGCCCGCGGAGCCCATCCCGGGCCCGCGCGAGCCCGACCGCCGCCGCTGCCGCCTCCGCCCGCGCCCTCGCCGCCGGCCGCCGCCCACCACCGCCGCCGCCCCCCGCCACCGCCGTCGCCGCCCGCCGCACGCCACCGCCGCCGCCGCCTCCAGTCGCCGCCGCCTCGCCGGCCCCCATCGCCGCCCCCGCCGCCGACGGCCACCGCCGCGCCGCCGCGCCTCCTCGCCGGGCCGCGTCCGCCGGCCCGAGCCCTCCGCCGGCCGAGCCGATCCAGATCTGGACAAACCGCGGTTGACTTTTTCCCCCCTCGATTTCCACCAAGTCCCCATAATTCTTGCATTTTATTGCTCTGTTCATCGCATCATAACTCTGCATCCGTAGCTCCGTTTCGTGCGTACGATATATCAAAATGTTCATAATGAGATGCTCTTTATTTTGTTCCATTGTGCCGTGTTTGTTTGAGGCAATTTTGATGCCCAAATCTTCGTTGCAAGAGTGCTATATGATGTTAACTGCTGTCTGTTAACAGAACTTGATGATTTGTCATTTTTGTTACATTTTGTTTGTGCATCCTATGAGCATGATGTCTACATGTGTTTTTTGTTTTATGCCATGCCATATTTACATTGATGCAATCCTTGTATTTTTATATGCTCTGTAGTGAGTGCATCAAGCTTGCAAAGTGGGCTACATAATGTTGTTGTTTCAGGGACTGTTCTGCTGTTATTTTTATGCCATGTAAACTTGTTGCTAAAGTGAGATCCATGCATATTTAGAGGTAGTTCAGTAAGAGCGTTTTGTAGATATGGTTATGTTCTATCCATTCATGGCTCTGGTTGCAATTATAGAGTACTATAGCATGTCTTAATCTTGCTCTACTTTTGCTATAAAATGTTCCTGACAGATTGTTTACATGTTATTCAATTTTGCCACGGTTGTTGCTACTGATCCATGCATGCTATGAACTTTATCTTGCCACGATTGTCTACATAAACATGTAATATTGCTGGTAGTATGCTTGTCTTGTCATGAAAGGCCTTGTGATGAGTGTTTCAAGCTCACAAAGTTGCCATCATGTTGCTGTTTATGCCATGCTCTTTAATGCTGAATCTGAAACCTGCTATGTTTACATGGGTGCCATTATATCTTCTGTGCCTTTTTGGCTGATGGTCCCTAAAGGACTTTTGTTATATGCATTTAGTAGATTCATGCCATGCTTTGTTTTTCTATGATATGTTCCTGTAGCATGTTGTTTTCGTGCTCTAAACATGGCTTCCTGAAGTTAATTCCTGCTGTGTTAGTATTTTCACTAAATCTGTGAAGCTGATATCTTTTGCACTTTTGCCATGCTTGTTTGAACCTGTTCTCTTGTGATTTAGCCGTAGCTCATTTTTCATGTTTTGTCAAGCATCTTGAGTACATCAATTCCATATTCTTTGTTGTTATGTTGGAGTGCATTAGCTTAGCTTCTTGTTGCATTCTAGATGACATCATGCTGTTAATCGCAGATTCGTGTCATTCTTGTTTTGCTTGCCATTTGCAAACCGTGCATCCGAATCCGGTGATCTTTATATCGTTTTCCACCAAAATCATCTCATCTTTCCAGCGGCATACTTGGTTTGACAAGTTGATGCCTTGTTCATCCTTTTTCCTTCCGGAGCACGCATATGCATTGCATTTTACATCTCGCATATCATGCCATGTTTTGCATCATGTTGTTTGAGCATTGCACCGTTTTGATTGTTATCCCATTGTTTGTGTTCTTGCTTTGGGTAGAGCCGGGAGACGAGTTCGTGAACGAGGAACCTGTTGAGAACGCTATCGAGGATCAAGCTTTCGACAACGCTGAGAACTTTGCAGGCAAGATGACCATACCCTCGAAATCACTTCTATCTTTGCTTGCTAGTTGTTCGCTCTCTTGCTATGCCGCGCTACCTACCACTTGGTATATCATGCCTCCCAAATTGCCATGAACCTCTAACCTTTGTCACCCTTCCTAGCAAACCGTTGTTTGGCTAAGTTACCGCTTTTGCTCAGCCCCTCTTATAGCGTTGCTAGTTGCAGGTGAAGTTGAAGTTGGTTCCATGTTGGAACATGGATATTGTTGGGATATCACAATTACCTCTTATTTAATTAATGCATCTATATACTTGGTAAAGGGTGGAAGGCTCGGCCTTATGCCTGGTGTTTTGTTCCACTCTTGCCGCCCTAGTTTCCGCCATACCGGTGTTATGTTCCTTGATATTGCGTCCCTTACACGGTTGGGTGATTTATGGGACCCCCCTGACAGTTCGTCTTGAATAAAACTCCTCCGGCAAGGCCCAACCTTGGTTTTACATTTGCCAGCCTATTACCTTTCCCTGGGGTTTTCGCGAGCCCGAGGGTCATCTTTATCTACCCCCCCGGGCCAGTGTTCCTCTGAATGCTGGTCCAAACTGAGCGATGTCCGACGCCCCCTGATCAATCAGGGTCTATGCCAACCCGGCGTCTTGCTCATCCGGTGTGCCCTGAGAACGAGATATGTGCAGCTCCTATCGGGATTTGTCGGCACATTCGGGCGGCTTTGCTGGTCTTGTTTTAACTTGTCGAAATATCTTGTAACCGGGATTCCGAGACTGATCGGGTCTTTCCGGGAGAAGGAATATCCTTCGTTGACCTTGAGAGCTTATGATGGGCTAAGTTGGGACACCCCTGCAGGGTATAAACTTTTGAAAGCCGTGCCCGCGGTTATGTGGCAGATGGGAATTTGTTAATATCCGGTTGAAGAGAACTTCACACTTGACCTCTTTAAAATGCACCAACCGCGTGTGTTAGCCGTGATGGTCTCTTTTCGGCGGAGTCCGGGAAGAGAACACGGTCTCGAGTTATGCTTGAACGTAAGTAGTTTCAGGAACACTTCTTGGTCACTTCTAGTTTTGCGACCGTGCGCTGCTTCTCTTCTCGCTCTCATTTGCGTATGTTAGCCACCATGTATGCTTAGTGCTTGCTGCAGCTCCACCTCATTACCCTATCCTACCCATAAGCTTAAATAGTCTTGATCTCGCGGGTGTGAGATTGCTGAGTCCCCGTGACTCACAGATTCTACCAAAACAGTTTCAGGTGCCGACGATGCCAGTGCAGGTGACGCAACCGAGCTCAAGTGGGAGTTCGATGAGGAACTTGGTCGTTACTATGTTTCGTTTCCTGATGATCAGTAGTGGTGCCTAGTTGGGACGATCGGGGATCTAGCATTTGGGGTTATCTTCTTTTCATTTGTATTCGTCCGTAGCCGGACTATGTGTGTACTCTGGATGATGTATGTTTAATTTATGTATTGTGTGAAGTGGCGATTGTAAGCCAACTCTTTATCCCATTCTTGTTCATTACATGGGACTGTGTGAAGATGACCCTTCTTGCGATCAAACCTACAATGCGGTTATGCCTCTAAGTCGTGCCTCGACACGTGGGAGATATAGCCGCATTGTGGGTGTTACAAGTTGGTATCAGAGCCTTCCCCGACTTAGGAGCCCCTGCTTGATTGAATCGCTGGCGTTGTTGAGTCTAGAAAAAAATGTTTTGAGTCTTAGGATTATATATATCGGAGGCCCAGCCCAAATTGCTATTTTTTGCCTATTTCAGTGTTTGCAGAAAAGGAATATCAAACGGAGTCCAAACGGAATGAAACCTTCGGGAACGTGATTTTTGGAACAAACGCAATCCAGGAGACTTGGAGTGGACATCAAGGAAGCAACGAGGCGACCACAAGGTAGGAGGGCGCGCCCAGGGGGTAGGCACGCCCCCACCCTCGTGGGCCCCTCGTGGCTCCCCTGACCGAATTCTTTCGCCTATATATACTCTTATACCCTGAAAACATCCAGGAGCACGACGAAACCCTATTTCCACCACCGCAACCTTCTGTACCCGTGAGATCCCATCTTGGGGCCTTTTCCGGTGCTCCGTCGGAGGGGGCATCGATCACGGATGGCTTCTACATCAACACCATAGCCTCTCCGATGATGCGTGAGTAGTTTACCTCAAACCTTCGGGTCCATATTTATTAGCTAGATGGCTTCTTCTCTCTCTTTGTTTCTCAATACAAAGTTCTCCTCGATCTTCTTGGAGATCTATTCGATGTAATCTTCTTTTGCGGTGTGTTTGTCGAGATCCGATGAATTGTGGGTTTATGTTCAAATCTATCTATGAACAATATTTGATTCTTCTCTGATTTCTTATATGTATGATTTAATATCTTTGCAAGTCTCTTTGAATTGTCAGTTTGGTTTCACCTACTAGATTGATCTTTCTGGCAATGGGAGAAGTGCTCAGCTTTGGGTTCAATCTTGCGGTGCTCGATCCCAGTGACAGAAAGGGAATGACACGTATTGTATTGTTGCCATCGAGGATAAAAAGATGGGGTTTATATCATATTGCTTGAGTTTATCCCTCTACATCATGTCATCTTGCTTAATGCGTTACACTGTTCTTATGAACTTAACACTCTAGATGCATGCTGGATAGCGGTCGATGTGTGGAGTAATAGTAGTTGATGCAGGCAGGAGTCGGTCTACTTGTCACGGACGTGATGCCTATATACATGATCATGCCTAGATATTCTCATAACTATTCGCTTTTGTATCAATTGCTCGACAGTAATTTGTTCACCCACCAAAAAATATGCCATCTTGAGAGAAGCCACTATTGAAACCTATGGCCCTCGGGCCTATTTTCCATCATATAAGTTTCCAATCTATTTTATTTTTCAATATTTACTTTCCAATCTATATCATAAAAATACCAAAAATATTTATATTATCTCTATCAGATCTCACTCTTGTAAGTGGCCGTGAAGGGATTGACAACCCCTTTATCGCGTTGGTTGCAAGGTTCTTATTTGTTTGTGTAGGTACAAGGCGACTTGTGCGTAGTCTCCTACTGGATTGATACCTTGGTTCTCAAAAACTGAGGGAAATACTTACGCTACTTTGCTGCATCACCCTTTCCTCTTCAAGGGAAAACCACACATGGTCAAGAGGTAGCAAGAAGGATTTCTGGCGCCGTTGCCGGGGAGATCTACGTCAAGTCAAGTCAAGATCTACAACTAGCCATTTTTGGCGCTGTTGCAAGTCAAGACATACCAAGGACCCATCATAAACTCTTATCCCTCGCATTACATTATTTTCCATTTGCCTCTGGATTTCCTCTCCCCCACTTCACCTTTGCCTTTTCTCCGCCTTCTTCCCGTATGTCTTTTTGTGTTTCGACGTGCCTTCTATTTGCTTGCATCTTTGCTTCCTAAAAATCTATTGATATATGGATCATCTTAAAGTGTTCTACTTGGATCATCTTCAATCCTTATGCGCTCCTGCTGAATCCCCAACTAGCCTAGTTGATGGGAAATCTTTAGATGAGAATGCTCATTTTGTGCGTCACCGTTTGTCTGAAAAAGGGAGACTCTTATGATATCAAATAAATAGATTGCTGTGTTATGTTTGGAATCTTTGTGAAATTTATGATTTTACTTGTTGCTCTAAGAACCCTAAAAAGCACCTTCCCTACCTATGTGAGTTTAATGAAAATGAAATCTTATCTTCTTATGTAAAGGGTGTTTATAGTTACTATGATATCGAACAAATTGAAGAATTTGTTGCTTTTAAGGGTGCTTATGAAGTTGCTTCTTTGATTGAAAAGTATGATATTACTCTCTACGAATCTGAAAATTTTGACATACTTAAATATTGCTATGAAAACTATGTTCATAATGTCTATGTCAAATGATTTATTGAAAGAATGACCGCTGCCTTGGAAGAAAATAATGATACGCATGAATCTATAGATAATTATGATTCCGATGATTTGATTGAAATATCCCTTGATGAACATGATGCTTGCTATTCTTGTGGCCATGAGGCCAATATTTATGAAGATGAATTTGCTATAGTTCGTTATGTTAAAAATGAGATCGTTGCTATTGCACCCATACTTGATAGTTCCTTCGATAAAAAGCATGCTTGCAATGATTTTACTATGAATTCTCTTCATGTCAGTTGTGCTAATAATATGCAAAACCCTAAGCTTGGGGATGCTAGTTTTGCTATGTCTACTATTTGTTGCAATGATCATGATTGGGGTGATTCTTTTTATGATCTTGAAAATTTATTTAAGCCCCATGATGAATATAAGATTGATAATAATGTTTGCAATAATATTGAAAGTGGGTTTGGAAGAGTGTCAACTTTAGATCCCACATATTTGGAAAATATTCAATCTTATGATTTTTTTTTGATAAAAGTGGGTTTGGAGAGGTCATGACTTTAGTTAATGTTAATCCCACTATTTTGGAAGAGTGTCAACTTTTCATGCCTGTGGATCATGAAGAGAAAATTTTATGTGGTAGCTATATTGTTGAATTTGATTATGATCCTACATGTAATTATTATGAGAGAGGAAAACATGGTTGTAGAAATTTTCATGTCACTAAATTACCTCTCGTTATCTTGAGATTGCTAATGTTTATTTCTTCTTCCATGCATATGCTAGTTTTTGCTTGGCTTGATAATTTGTTTGCTTACAAAATGCCTATGCATAGGAAGTATGTTAGACTTAGATGTGTTTATCAAGTGTTTTATGATGCTCTCTTTATGCTTTAATTCTTGTCTTTGATGTGAGCATCATTAAAATTATTAATGCCTAGCTAAAAAGGCTTTAAAGAAAAGCGCTTGTTGGGCGACAACCCAATGTTTATCCTTCCTGTTTAGTAATAAAGAATTTATTTAGCCTCTGATTAGATGTGGTTTCATGTTTCAGATCCATAAGTGTTCACCCCAACCTCTTTACTATCATTAAGGAACCTTTTGCTATAAATGAATTTCTTGATTTCTTGCCTAGAGATTTGATCATTGATAAAAATAAGAAATCCCTAAGGGCTATAAAAATTCTATTGAGGAATTGCATGTCAAAAATGATAATACTTACATCTATCCGCGTTTTTATGTCTAGCTAGGGGCGTTAAACGATAGCGCTTATTGGGAGGCAACCCAATTTAATTTTTGTTTCTTGCTTTTTGCTTCTGTTTAGTAATAAATAATTTGTTTATTCTCTGGTTATATGTGTTTTTATGATTTTAATTAGTGTTTGTGCCAAGTAGAACCGTTGGGAAGACATGGGTAAAGTTTATATGATCATGCTGTAAAAAACAGAAACTTTAGCGCTCACGAGAATAGCTGCCATTTTTTTATAAGAGAGTGATTTTTAGTTGATTATTTTTGCACCTGATCACTAGACAAATTCCTCACGTCCAGAAATTTATTTCATAATTTTCGGAGTTACAGAAGTTTGTGTTAGTTGCAGATTACTACAGACTGTTCTGTTTTTGACAGATTCTGTTTTTCGTGTGTTGTTTGCTTATTTTGATGAATATATGGCTAGTAAAAGAGCATATAAACCATAGAGAAGTTGGAATACAGTAGGTTTAACACCAATATAAATAAAGAATGAGTTCATTACAGTACCTTAAAGTGGTGGTTTGTTTTATTTCGATAACGGAGCTCATGAGATTTTCTGTTTTAAGTTTTTTGTTGTGAAGTTTTCAAGTTTTTGGGTAAAGATTTGATGGATTATGGAATAAGGAGTCGCAAGAGCCTAAGATTGGGGATGCCCAAGGCACCCCAAGGTAAAATCCAAGTACAACCAAAAGCCTAATCTTGGGGATGCCCCGGAAGGCATCCCCTCTTTCGTCTACTTCCATCGGTAACTTTACTTGGAACTATATTTTTATTCACCACATGATATGTGTTTTTCTTGGAGCGTCTTGTATGATTTGAGTCTTTGCTTTTTAGTTACCACAATCATCCTTGCTGTACACACCTTTTGGGAGAGACACACGTGAATCGTAATTTATTAGAATACTCTATGTGCTTCACTTATATCTTTTGAGCTAGTTAAAATTTGCTCTAGTGCTTCACTTATATCTTTTAGAGCATGGTGGTGGTTCTATTTTATAGAATTTTTTCATATCTCATGCTTCACTTATATTATTTTGAGAGTCTTAAAACAGCATTGCAATTTGCTTTAATTATAATATCATAAGAAATTTGATACTTGATAATTGTTTTGAGATATAAAGGTGGTAATATCATAGTTGTGCTAGTTGAGTAATTGTGAAATTGAGGAATACTTGTGTTGAAGTTTGTGAGTCCCGTAGCATGCACGTATGGTGAACGTTGTGTGAAAAATTTGTAGCATAGGATGTTCTTTATTGCTTTCCTTATGAGTGGCGGTCGGGGACGAGCGATGGTCTTTTCCTACCAATCTATCCCTCTAGGGGCATGCGTAGTAGTACTTTGCTTCGAGGACTAATAAACCTTTGCAATAAGTATATGATTTCTTTATGACTAATGCGAGTCCATGGATTATACGCACACTTACCTTTCCGCAATTTTCTAGCCCCTACGGTATCGTGCATTGCCCTTTCTCACCTTGAGAGTTGGTGCAAAATTTCGCCGATGCATCCAAACCCCGTGATATGATACACATAAACCTCCTTCTTCCTCAAAACAGCCACCATACCTACCTATTATGGCATTTCCATAGCCATTCCGAGATATATTGCCATGCAACTTTCCACCATTCCGTTTATTATGACACGCTTCATCATTGTCATATTGCTTTGCATGATCATGTAGTTGACGTTGTATTTGTGGCAAAGCCACCGTTCATAATTCTTTCATACATGTCACTCTTGTTTCATTGCATATCCCGGTACACCACCGGAGGCATTCATATAGAGTCATATTTTGTTCTAAGTATCAAGTTGTAAGTAAATAAAAGTGTGATGATTTCTCATTATTAGAGCATTGTCCCATGTGAGGAAAGGATAATGGAGACTATGATTACCCCACAAGTCGGGATGAGATTACGGACTTTACAAAAAAAAGAGGCCATAAAAAAAGGGAAAGGCCCAAATAAAAAAAATAAAAAAATGAGAGAAAAAGAGAGAAGGGACAATGTTACTATCCTTTTAGCACACTTGTGCTTCAAAGCAGCACCATGATCTTCATGATAGAGAGTCTCCTATGTTATCACTTTCATATAATAGTGGGAATTTTCATTATAGAACTTGGCTTGTATATTCCAATGATGGGCTTCCTCAAATGCCCGAGGTCTTCATGAGCAAGCAAGTTGGATGCACACCCACTTAGTTTCTTTTGTTGAGCTTTCATATACTTATAGCTCTAGTGCATCCGTTGCATGGCAATCCATACTCCTTGCATTGACATCAATTGATGGGCATCTCCATAGCCCGTTGATTAGCCTCGTCGATGTGAGACTTTCTCCTTTTTTCTCTTCTCACATAACCCCTATCATTATATACTTTAGTCCACCCACAGTGCTATATCCATGGCTGCGCTCATGTATTGCGTGAGGGTTGAAAAGGCTGAAGCGTGTTAAAAAGTATGAACCAATTGCTCGGCTTGTCATCGGGGTTATGCATGATGAGAATGTTTTGTGTTATGAAAATGAAGCATGGCCTAACTATATGATTTTGTAGGGATAAGCTTGCTTTGGCTATGTTATTTTGATAAGACATAATTGCTTGGTTAGCATGCTTGAAGTATTATTATTTTTATGTCAACATTAAACTTTTATCTTGAATCATATCGAATCTGAACATTCATGCCACAATAAGAAGAACTACATTGAAAATTATGCTAAGTAGTATTCCATATCAAAAATTCTGTTTTTATCATTTCCCTACTCGAGGACGAGCAGGAATTAAGCTTGGGGATGCTTGATACGTCTCCAACGTATCTATAATTTTTTATTGCTCCATGCTATTATATTATCTGTTTTGGATGTTTAATGGGCTTTATTATTCACTTTTATATTATTTTAGGGACTAACCTATTAACCGGAGGCCTAGCCCAAATTCCTATTTTTTGCCTATTTCAGTGTTTCACAGAAAAGGAATATCAAACGGAGTCCAAACGGAATGAAACCTTCGGGAACGTGATTTTTGGAACAAATGTGATCTAGAGGACTTAGAGTGGACGTCAAGCAATCAACAAGGAGGGCACGAGGCAGGGGGCGCGCCTACAAGAAGAAGGTTGCGTACTAGACATCACTAAGCCTTTCTATTTTATTTTTATTTTTCTTTACATTTTATTTTTTCCTTTCTCCTTTTTCCATTTCTTCATTTTCATTTTCATTTACTTTTGTATTTGTTTTTCGTTTTATTTTCTTTTGAGTAAAATGCAAGCGCACTCCTAATTCTTTTCTGAAAGTGTCACTTGGGTCCTAATTCTTTCAAAATGTATATCTGAGTCCCATATCTTTTTAAGTTGTTCATCCGAGGTCCTAATCTCGTCTGACCGCCACTGACTAGTGCCACGTCGACACCAGAGGGGCCAGGCGGGAGTTTTCCCGCCCCTGGCGGTTGGACTTATATGCAATTTGGCCCCTGATTAATCCGTCCTTCCCATTTCCCCGTCCCTAGGTCTCCTCCACCCCGCTCTGCTTGTTCCGCCGCCGCCCAGCGCCATGTCCACCACCGCTAGCTCCTCTGCAGTGAAGCGCCACGGGAGGAAGTTGCTTGGTCCATCGCCGGCATCCATGGCCTTGGCAGCGCCGTCTCCACCGCCGGCATCTCCACCGAAGGTCCATCTTCCCAATAATAATATTGGCAAGGATTTGGTGGAATCTGACACAAATTGAGTAACAAAATTCAGCAAAAAAACACAGGAACACAGAAACATCAAATTGATTGGGGCACTTGTAGAAAATCTTACATGATGATTGGGGCACTTGTAGAAAATCCTGCCAGGATTTGCCTCCGATTTTGACACAAGACGAATTATAGATCGAATGCGGCAGCTAGGGCAAGGTACCAACCGCAGCATCCCCGCCGGCGGCTGCACCGAATGAGCTACTATCCTTGGTGGAGATGCCGGCTGTGGAGACAGCACTACCAAGGCCATGGATGCCGGCGATGGACCAAGCAACTTCCTCCCGTGGCGCTTCACCACAAAGGAGCTAGCGGCGGCGGACCTGGCACTGGGCAGCGACGGAACGAGCAGAGAGGGGTGGAGGAGACCTAGGGACGGGGGAATGGGAAGGACGGATTAATCAGGGGCCAAATTTCATATAAGCCCAACGGCCAGGGGTGGGAAAACTCCCGACTGGGCCCTCTGGTGTCGACGTGTCACTGGTCAGCAGCGGTCAGACGAGATTAGGACCTCGGATGAACAACTTAAAAAGATATGGGACTCAGATATGCATTTTAAAAGAATTAGGACCCAAGTGACACTTTCAGAAAAGAATTGGGACCGCGCTTGCATTTTACTCTTTTCTTTTCATTAGCATTAGCGCTTTTCATGGAAAACGCGCTGCTACAATAATCTCAGCGGTAGCACGGTTTGTGCAAGATTGCTACTACTATTCATAGCCTATCGACTTAGTAGTGGGAATTTTAGTAGTAGCACTTTTCCGTTGAGAAGCGCTACTGCTACACCCATATCTGTAGCACGGTTCACGCGCACGGGCTACTGCTATATAGCACTAGCGCCCCATTTTAACCTGCGCTAATGCTAAAGTGTTGTGTATAAGGTTTTCCCTAGTAGTGCTATATCTTGTTGAAATCACCAATTGAAGAGTACTCATTACAAAGATCAATCCCACCTTCCCAGGTTGCGACAAGTTGCGCGCTGCATGTGCGCCACTTGTCGCAACCGGGGAGTTTTCCCTTTTTTGTAGATCTGTTTATTCAAAATGTTTTATCTCTTAAACCGTGCATCCAAATCTTGAACCGTTTTCACCTTTGGATTCCTCGCGTCGAGATCTTCAAAACTAGATCCCTTGTTGATAGGTTTTGACGAACATTTTTTCCACGAAAAAAACCGGATGAAAAAACTGAAGCGGGAGCACGGGTTTTTACCTTTCTGAAAGAGGCACGCCCAAGACTCTTGCAAAATGACAACCATGCCTCTCTTGGAAGAAAATTTGTGCCTCTCGCGGAAGCAAAACCGTGGCTCTCGCGAAAAAAAAACAAAAAACATGTTTTTTTCGGTTTCGAGAGGCACAACCGTGCCTCTAGCGAAAGCACAACCGTGCCTCTCATGGAAGCAAAACTGTGCCTCTCGCGGAAGGAGAAAAACAGAAACCACGTTTTTTTTTCTGAGATGCATGGCCGTGACTCTCCCGAATGCACAACCGTGCCCCTCGCGGAAGCAAAACCATGCCTCTCGTGAACGAAAAAAACAGAAAAAATGTTTTTTTCTCGTTTCCGAGAGGCACGGCCGTACCTCTCACGAAAGCACAACCGTGGTTCTCGCGAAAGAGGCCGAAGAAAGCGCGTGCCTCTCGCGGAAGGAAAACACATTAAACACGTTTTTTTCCGCTTCCGAGAGGCACGACCGTGACTCTGGCAAAAGCAAAACCGTGCCTCTCGTGAAAACAAAACTATGACTCTCGTGAAAAAAAAGAAAACACGTTTTTCGCGCAAAAAAATTTGAATTTTTTTGATCCAAAAGCTAAGGAAGACCGATGGAATACCGAAACGTCAAACCCCCCCCCCCCCACCCCCAGAAAAAACGCTTTAAAAGCCGAAAACACATGCGAAAAAACAAAATCCGAAGGGACGCCCAGAGCGCGACATGTGGTGGACGACTGAGAGCGCGCCAAGTGGCGCTGATCGTTACGAGGCTCCCGAAGAAGTGCTCGTCAACTAGTTGCTCCAATGTCTTGCTTATAACGCGACAGACGGATGCCTCGCGAGTAAGGACGCTACATGGAACCAATGGTGGGCCACACCAATACGGAGATGGGTCGTCCTGCCAACATCACTCATTTTTTGTTTCCCCTTTTTATTTTGGTTTTTGCTTTTATTTCTATTTGAAAGGCATATATTTCAAAAACATGCATTTACTTAAAAAAAGGAAAAACATAAATTTTAAAAACTGCTCACATAGTATAAAAACTTTATTAGCGCAATTTTAAAAATGTTGATTAAAACTTTAGAAAATGTTCTTGACAATGTAAAATTGTTTCCCCATATCAGCAAAATATATGCGAACTTTTTAAAATGTGTGTACAGTGTAAAACAGTTATTTGTGTAATGTTTAGAAACGTTTTGTGCCATTTGAATATTTTAGCTAACATTATTGAAGTATTCCAACGCTTCAAAAATATGTTTGTCATATTAAAAAAAATATTGCAAAGAATGTTCGCATATTTTAGAAAACAATGCACGCTACATTTTGAAGAAAAATACTCATGTCTTTTCCAGAAAAAAGCTGGGATATGTTTTTGTACATGTTTATACAATGTAAAACTATATTCTCATAGTTAGAAAAAAGATTATTGACATTCAGAAAATATACAACAAGTATGTGGAAAATGTTACCGTGTATTCTAAAAGGTGTTCAAAATATGTATTTTAAAAATGTACATGTATTTGTCAACTGACCAACATGTATCCAAAAACGGTTTCGCATGTGCATAAAAAATGTAAAATGTGTACTGACAAAAAAGTAGACATGTGTTAAAAAATAAAAAACAAGAAAACCAAAGTATGACAAAAAATCCGGGAAAGGGAAAAAATCAAAGTATAACACAGAAAAAAATACTAAAAACCTAGTCAGAAGAAAACCATAGAAAAAGTAAAGGAACAGAAAGAGAGAAAACCTGAAGAATATCGAAGTAAAGCGAACTGACGACAACATGAGCGTCAACAAACAATTGCGCTAATCTGCCAGCCGATAGTCGCTACCTCGTACTCCATATATATACACACATATATAGGCGGAGTTAGGTCACGCACTACATACCCACCAGGGCGCGCCAGGGGCTTGTGGCGCGCCCTGGTGCCTAGTGGGTCACTCCTCTATCCTATCATGTCCTCCCAAAGCTTTCAGGGTCTCTTATTGCCAGAAATAAAATCAAAAAGTTTTGTAGCATTTTGACTTCGTTTGGTATTGATTTTCTTCAAAGTCAAAAACAAGCAAAAAACAGCAAATGGCAGTGGGCACTAAGTTAGTAGGTTAGTCCAAGAAAATGATATAAAGTTGCTTGTAAATGTATATAAAACATCCAAGATTGTTAGTATAATAGCATTGGAATAATCAAAAATTATAGATACGTTCGAGATGTATCAATCATCCCCGAGCTTAATTCCTAATCGTCCTTGAGTAGGTAAATGATAAAAACAGAATTTTTGATGTGGAATGCTACCTAACATATTCATTATATATATTCTTTTCTTTATAGCATGGATAGTTGGACTTGAATGATTAAAAGAAATATTCTATAATTTGACATGAAAACATCAATACTCAAGCATATAAATAAGCAACCATGTCTTTCAAAATATCAACGCTAAAGAAAGTTATCCCGAGCCCATTATGCTCAATCATTGATTCATTCATGAAATACACTCAAATATTAGCTACATCCAATGCACAAGTATGACGATAGTATTTCCTAGTTGGTGTTTTGTAAGAGAAGATGAAGACTCAAAATAAAAATAAAAATGGCATAAAAGTAAATAGATACAGGGGCAAATTTACCATACGGGCACCCTGGGCACGTGCCAGGGCTCGATCCAGCCAATTTTTTGAACTATAGCGAACCTTCCTAGGCATCGTATGCCTCAAGAACGCTTAAAACACAAAAATACGATGGAAAATACACAAACTTCTCTAACTGGGCCAGTGTGGGCCTTACTCATATCAGCTAAGCAATCATATGGGCCACTACAGCCAGTAATCCTTGTTTGCTCGATCGATCCATGTACTGAAGCAGTATCGATCGATGCCTGTTCGTTTGCGTGCACCGGACGCGAGACGAAGTCGCGACCTACCATCTACTATGCAGGCGACATCTGGCAGCCAGATCAACGTCGGTCAGCAATATTGCAAAAAAAATGAGATGACGCGTGTCCAGGCATCGACTATGACTCTGGTAGGCGACGGTCTAGATATGAAGCGCAAGCGCGGACGCCAGGGTGGCAAATCCTCCGGTACCGATACCACTAGTGGGAATTCAACTCCGGGTCAATCGGACGCTGGGTCGTCACCGTCGACACGAGCAGCGGTAGCGAGCACTCAACCTGTTGAAGGCCATGACCAACAGACATCCAGTAGCACAGCGCCAACAATTAGGGCTCGAGGCAAGCGACAACTAGGTGATTTATCTTTGTAATTTAAGAAATTGTGCATTTGAACGCTTGCCGACTCTAATTATGCTCGTTAAAATTTCAGACTTGAACAGATTTTTTGTTGACACTAGAAGAAATTCACAGGTGGAGCCGCCACAAGACCCACAACCAAGTGATGTTGACGAACATGATGACGACATGATAGATGAGTTTCAGGAGTGGATTGAGCAGGAAATGCTCGATGATGATGATGATGATGAGGTGAATTTTGAGGATGAGGACAATGATGAGTTTAATCCGGCTGAAATTGTGTGTGATCTCGCTCATAGGCAACAAATTGCTGATTATCATCCGAAAGTTCGAGATCAGGTGCGAAGAGAATATATATTGAAGGGTCCAACCCAACCAACTGTCAAATTTGATCACAAAAAAATTGGTAGCAAGAACCATGCATTTTCTAAAAATTGGTATAAGGATTAGGATTGGTTAGGATATAGTGTGTCTAAGCAAGCCACATTTTGTTTCTATCGCTTTCTTTTTAAGCAACCAGGAAGTTGTACACATTTTGGTTATGATGCCTTCACCAAAAAGGGATTCAGGGAGTGGAAGCATGCATATCAAGCTTTGCCTGCTCATGTTGGTGGGGTAAATAGTGCACACAACAAGGCAAGATTGCATTATGCTGATTTTCGTAATCAAAGGCTAAGCGTGTCTAGTAAGTTTGCTAGGGCATCCAAGGAGTCCGAAGTACGTTACAAAATTCATTTGCACACTTCTCTCGGCTGTGCAAGATATCTCATTTCTCAAGGCTTGGCTTTTCATGGCCATGATGAAAGTTCAACTTCACTAAACAAGGGCAACTTTCGTGAGATGGTAGATTGGCATAAAGCTTGAGATGAGAATTTGAGGCATGCTTTTGACCGTGGTAGTAGAACAACAAGATGCTTGCCGCTGAAACACTTTTACTTAACTATCTCAAAATATGCATGGATCTACTTGTGGGAACAAGTCAACATAGCAACATAATGTAACAGGCAAAGACATGGCAGAAAAACGAAGTGTCTGAAATCAACAACGTCATGTAGCCTACTTTGCATGCTTGTTCTAGTCACCACAGAGCTCATAAAAAATACAAGGCTTGCACGTCTGTAAAGATGGCATGGATATGCTCCAAAAACATATAGAGATCATGCTCATAGGATGCACACACAAAATGCAACGAAAATGATAAATCAACAAGTTATGTTAAATTCCAGCAGACAACATCATATAGCACTTTTGCAACGAGGATAAAGGCATCAATATGGACTCCAACATGCATGCAAATGACACTAGCATGAAGACAATTACGAGGCAAACATTTTGATATATCATATGCACAAAACGGAGTTATGAGCATGGATATATGACATGACAAACAGGGCACCAAAATGTTAGAATTTTGGAACTTAGAAGAAAACCTAGGTCAACCTCTGGATCTAGGGTTCTGGGGGCGTTCCTCGAGGCTGTAGCGACCAGACCTCAAATGGTCTGTGCTGTTGTGCACCAGTGTCATCCCTGGATCAGTAATGCTGACACGCACAGTACAAATGGAGGATTTATAACAGAGTAGCAATCACACACTTATTACATCGAATATCTCCGAAGAGATTAAGTATAAACATGGCTTAAGGCCATCTAATAACGATAACAGCGGAAGACTTGGAAGATAAGTGAGTCCATCAACTCCAGCGGCATCACTGAGTATAAGACCATGACCTAAGGCACCTTACTCGTCGTCTGAAAAGTCTGCAACATGAAACGTTGCAGCCCGAAACGGGTCAGCACATAGAATATGCTAGCAAAGTAACACATAGAGAGTAATGAACAATAATAATGCTATACTATATGGATATATGGCTGGTGGAAAGGCTCTATGGTTACAGTTTTGCGAAAAGCCAATTTTATCCTACTGCAAAGGAATAAATTTTATTTAACTATCATGGTGGTTGAAACATTGAGAAGGTACCCCCAACTCAATCCCAATTAAGTGTCATCATTAACCCAACAAAATTAATTATAAGTATCACGGTGATGAGATTCAAATGATAATCCAGATACTAGATACTCAAGTTGTCCATAACCGGGGACACGGCTAATCATGATCAGTTTGTACACTCTGCAGAGGTTTGTGCACTTTTCCCCACAAGACTCGATCGCCTCCGCTTGATTCTCGCACTCCATGATGTCTGAGAAACGGATGACCGAGACACAGTCTTTCAGAAACAATCACTCTCTACTCTGGATGGACCGGTACACCTACTTTGCCCTACATCTGCTAGTCCACCTCTTCAAGAGATCCTGTAACCTACTCAGCTATGCTAGAGCCCATAATAGCTTGTGGCTGCACACGGAAGTTTCTAGCATGAATAATCTTATGATCCCTTTGAGCCTGGGTGGCGGACCTTATACATACAGGCAACACTGGGTTCTCCAGGTGGCTCAACCACCCAGATGTGAGTTTTAGTTGCCACCTTAAGTTGAACCATTATTAAACATCTCACATCTGTCATGGATATCTCTCAAACCCAATCCACGTCTACGAGCATAGCATGGCAATATAATAGCAACGTAGAAGTAACTCCCAAGGGTTTGATAAATAAAACAGGTAATAGGTACTACCTCAACTACTTCCCAATACCCACAGTTTAATTAGATCCTAATCATGCAAGTGTTTGAGGAAAACAGATCTAATGCAATAAAACTGGGTATGAACGGGGTATGATCAAAGTGTTACTTGCCTTGCTGATGATCCGCAAAACCTAGCGAGTCGAAGTAACAAGCGGCACACTCCAGGTACTCTATCGCAAACAAACAAGCATACAATCAGTACTCAAGTAATGCACAGGTAAAACTCGAATGAAAGATCCAACCAGAAAGTTCAACTTAAGAACTCCGGTTTGCAAAAAGAATCAACTCGAAAGAAGCAACGAAAGTCAAACGGCGAAAGAAAGAAACTTTGTTTGCTAATCTGGATCTATGTCAAATTTTACTGTAGCAAAAACTTGTTTGAGTAGGTTAAACGGAAAGAGAATTTCGAGACGAAAGTCTAGGCGCTTGAATCGCCTGATTCCGATAAACGAGCGAGAAGTTAAACAGATTCGAAAATTCGATCAGAAATCGAATCTGAGAAAATAATGAGAAAATCCGACGAAAAAGAAAAACGGACGAACGGTTAAATAACGGACGTTCGTTAACAGAGAAAAACCGACGAACGCGTTCGTTAAAACGAACGGTTCAGTGAACGCTCGTGAAATAAGAAAACCGAAAAAAAACCGATCTATGGTTTTTTTAAACCTAAAGGTTTTTTTTTTACAGAAAACCGGTCAATCGACGAAACGGGGCAGCGGCAGTACCTCGTCGGGGCTCCGGCGGGGCTCCGGGCTCGGGCGGCGGGGTGCGGGGCTCGGGGGGAGGGGGGCTCGAGGGGCGGCGGCTCCGGCTCCTGGCGGCGGCGGTCGAGGCAACCGGCGGCGGCGGCGGCGGGCGATGCGGGCGGCGGCGGCGGCTCGGGTGAGGAGAGAAGAGAGGGGGGGTATATAAGGAGGGGGGGGGGGCGGCGGCGACTTGGGGAAGGGGTCGGCCGGCGGTGGCGTGCGGCGGCCGGACTCGGGCGGCGCGGTCCCGTGCGGGAGGAGGAGAGGCCGCGGGCGGGCCGTCGGCTGGGCCTTTGGCCCAGTCGGCGCGCGTATTTTTTTTAAATAAGTTCCGCGGAAAATATTGCATAGAAAAATAAATAAAAATCATAAAAATATGAAATAAATTTTCCCCGTCTAGTTAGAAAATCTAGAATAGGGTGAACATTTTTTCTTTCTAAAATAAATATTTTGAAAACATGCATATTTTTAAATGCAATAAAAATTGCAAATAAAATCCAATTAAATTCCAATAATGATTTTAACATTTTTCCTCCAGTATTTCAATGTTTTGGAGAAGTCATATTTTCTCCTCTTGTTTATTTAATATTGAAATATTTTTCCGGAGAGAAAAATAATTAAAAATCCCAATCCTCGTTTGAAAAATCAAATAAGAAAATGCGAGAAAATCCCCAACTCTCTCCGAGGGTCCTTGAGTTGCTTAGGATTTATCGAGGATTTGGCAAAATGCAACAAAACATGATATGCAAATGATGATCTATGTATAACATTCCAAATTGAAAATTTGGGATGTTACAAACCTACCCCCCTTAAGATGAATCTCGCCCTCGAGATTCGGGTTGGCTAGAAAACAGGTGGGAGTGGTTTTTCCGTAGATCTTCCTCTCGCTCCCAGGTGGCCTCATCTTCTGTGTGGTGACTCCACTGGACTTTGCAAAACTTGATACCTTACTGCGGGTAACTCGGCTGGCATACTCGAGAATCTTAACGGGTTTCTCCTCATAAGTCAAATCATTTTCCAACTGAATCGCTTCCAGTGGCACAGTATCTCTCAGTGGTATCTCAGCCATCTCTGCGTGGCATTTCTTCAACTGCGAAACATGAAATACATCATGAACTTCAGTCAATCCTTCGGGCAATTCCAGCTTATAGGCAACTTCTCCCATACGTTCCAACACTCTGTATGGTCCGATAAAACGGGGCGCTAACTTTCCCTTAACTCCAAAGCGCTTTACTCCTCGAAGTGGTGATACTCGAAGATACACTCTGTCTCTGACTTCGTGAACTGTCTCCTTGCGTTTAGAATCAGCATAACTCTTCTGCCTGGACTGGGCTACCTTGAGCCTATCGCGAATCAACTTTACTTTCTGTTCAGACTCCTTAATCAAATCTGGTCCAAACAACTGACGATCTCCAACTTCGTCCCATAACAACGGTGTTCTACACCTCCTTCCGTACAAGGCTTCGAAAGGGGCCATCTTCAAACTGGTCTGATAACTGTTGTTATATGAAAACTTTGCATATGGCAAATTGTCGTCCCAACTAGATCCATAATCTAGTGCACATGCTCTCAACATGTCCTCCAAAATCTGGTTGACTCTCTCGTTCTGTCCATCTGTCTGCGCGTGAAATGCTGTACTAAATTCCAGCCTGGTTCCCAACGTTTCATGTAACTGCTTCCAAAACTTCGAGGTAAATTGGGTTCCTCTGTCTGATACAATGGTCCTCGGAACTCCATGCAAACATACAATCCTGGTCATGTATATCTTTGCCAACTTAGCACTGGTGTAAGTGGTCTTCACTGGAATGAAATGAGCCACTTTCGTCAAACGGTCGACTACAACCCATATCGAGTCATAGCCTGTACGATTCCTGGGTAATCCCGTGATAAAATCCATTCCTATTTTATCCCACTTCCATTGGGGTATCGGCAATGGTTGTAGCAATCCTGCTGGCTTCTGATGCTCTGCCTTCACTCTCTGACATACATCACAAACTGCTACATACTCCGCAATATCCTTCTTCATTCCGGTCCACCAGAAAGTATTCTTCAAATCCAAATACATCTTGGTATTCCCTGGGTGAATCGAGTACGGTGAATCATGGGCTTCTTGCAAAATCAACTTCCTGATCTCCGGATCATTTGGCACATATACACGGTCCTCAAACCATAAGGTATCGTGCTCATCCTCACGAAATCCCTTGGCTTTTCCTTTGCTCATCTTCTCCTTTATCTCTTCAATCTCCTCGTCTGTTTTCTGAGCTTCTCTGATCTTTTCCATCAAGGTAGATTGAATCTCCAATGTCGCTAAATAGCCTCTAGGGACTATCTCCAAACATAGCTCGCGTAGGTCCTCGGCTAACTCCTGAGGTAACTCTCCTGTCATGAGGGTGTTGACATGACTCTTGCGGCTCAACGCGTCTGCTACTACGTTAGCCTTTGCAGGGTGATAATGCAATCTCATATCGTAGTCTTTGATGAGCTCCAACCATCTCCTCTGTCTGAGGTTTAACTCTTTCTGCGTGAAAATGTACTTCAAACTCTTGTGATCCGTGTACACCTCACAATGGTTTCCGATGAGAAAATGTCTCCATGTCTTCAATGCATGCACCACGGCTGCTAATTCCAAATCATGCGTAGCATAATTCTTTTCATGGGGTTTAAGTTGTCGTGAAGCATACGAAACAACTCTTCCTTCCTGCATAAGTACTGCTCCAAGTCCTCGACGAGAAGCGTCGCAATAAACTTCATAGTCCTTGCGTTGATCTGGCAGAATCAACACTGGTGATGTAACCAATCGTTTCTTCAACTCCTGGAAACTAGCTTCACATTCCTCAGTCCAATTGAATTTGGTGTCCTTCTTCAATAGCTCAGTCATGGGCTTAGCAATCCTTGAGAAATTTTCGATAAATCTCCGGTAGTATCCTGCAAGTCCAAGAAAACTCCGGATTTCTCCAACTGTAGTGGGCGATTCCCAACTTGTCACTGTGTCAACCTTGGCAGGGTTTACTGCTATTCCTTCTCCAGAAATAACATGTCCAAGGAATCCAACTTCCTTCAACCAAAATTCACATTTGCTGAACTTGGCATATAACTGATGTTCTCTGAGCTTCTCAAGTACCAATCGTAAATGCTCCTCATGCTCTTCTTCTCCTTGGAAAAGATTAAAATATCATCAATGAACACCACGACGAACTTATCCAAAAACTCCATAAACACTTTGTTCATCAGGTTCATGAAATAGGCCGGTGCGTTAGTCAGTCCAAATGACATAACGGTGTACTCATACAATCCATATCTGGTGGTAAATGCCGTCTTAGGTATATCCTGCTCTCGAATCTTCAACTGATGGTATCCTGATCGTAGATCGATCTTGGAAAATACTTTAGCTCCTTGCAAGCGGTCAAACAAATCATTGATCATCGGCAGTGAGTACTTGTTTTTGATGGTCACTTCATTCAATCCTCGGTAATCAACAACCATCCTTAGTGATCCATCTTTCTTCTCCACTAGAAGTACTGGTGATCCCCAAGGTGATGAACTTGGGCGAATATAGCCTTTATCCAGTAACTCCTTGATCTGCTCCTTAATTTCCTCCAAATCCTTTGCGGGCATCCTGTACGGTCTCTTAGATATTGGCCCTGTGCCTGGCAAAAGTTCAATCAAGAACTCAATGTCTCTATCTGGTGGCATGCCTGGTAACTCTTCTGGAAATACATCCGGATAATCCTTCACCACTGGTACTTCCTCCTGTACAACTCCTGATAAGGAATTCACTTGAGTCCTCTTCGGCATATGCCTGGATACATACTTGATCCTTTTTCCTTCCGGGGTGGTAAGCAAAATCGTCTTGCTGGCACAATCGATGTTTCCTCCATACAACGATAGCCAATCCATTCCCAAAATCACATCCAAACCTTGTGATTCCAAAACAATGAGGTCTGAAGGGAAAACATGCCTACCAATGGCCAACGGTATCTGAAAACATCCTTGGGTGGCCATATACTCTGCTCCTGGCGAGGTTACTAACATGGGGCTTTTGAGAACTTGGGTGGACATCTTAAACTTGTTTACGAATCCCCTTGATATGTATGAATGCGATGCACCAGTATCGAAAAGAACGGTTGCAGTAAATGACTTAACCAAAAACTTACCTATTACTACATCAGGCTGAGCTTCAATCTCCTCCACGCTCACGTGGTTCACATGTCCTTTGTTGAACGGGTTCGGCTTCTTCCCAGAGCTTCCATTGCCATTTCCATTTTGGGCTTCGGGACAATCAGTAGCGTAATGTCCCGTCTTTTGGCACTTGAAACAGGTAATGTGACTTAGATCTCTCTTGGTTGGGGTAGATGGGTTGGTGCGGTTCTGTCCGTTTCCTCCTCCGTTCCCATTACCATTCTTGGAGACATTATGGTTGTGCGAACTACCTCCTCCATGGGTATGCTGAAACTGTCCTCCCGGCTTCGGGGTAAATCGTGGCTTCTGCTGGGCTCCAGAATTATACTTCCCTTGTCCATACTTCCTCTTGTGGTTTTCAATCTGCTGTTGCTTCCGTTCAATCATGAGAGCTCTATCTACCAGCTCCTGGTAGTTGTTGAAGGTTGCTACCATCAACTGCATACTCAGCTCATCATTCAATCCTTCCAGAAATTTCTCCTGCTTAGCAGCATCTGTAGCAACGTCATCTGGTGCATAACGTGCTAACTTACTGAAATCCTCCACATACTGGCCTACGGTGCGTCCTCCTTGGCGTAGGTTGCGAAACTCACGCTTCTTCATAGCCATAGCTCCTGCTGAAACATGAGCTGTACGGAAAGCTTGCTGAAACTGGTCCCATGTGACAGTGTCAATAGGGTGCGTGGCTGTATAATTCTCCCACCATGATGCTGCGGGTCCATCAAGCTGATGTGCGGCAAAACGCACTCTTTCCGCATCTGTGCATCCTGCAGTGGTGAACTCCCTTCCAACTTTGCAGAGCCAATCATCTGCAACAATCGGCTCGGTGCTACTGGAAAACACCGGCGGGTTTAGCCTTAAGAAACGGGCTAAGTGATCAACAGGTGGTGGTGGCGGTGGGTTGTTGTTGTTGTTGCCTTGGTTCTGCACTAACACTTGCATCAGGGCATTCCGTTGCTGAATCAACTGGGTGATCTCTGGCGGGAAAACAAATCCGGTGTCGCGTCTCGGAGGCATCTGATAGGTTTAGAAAAGATGAGAATTAAGAATAGAATGAGGTCTAGAGAGAAAACACTACCCATATGCTCATGAGACAAATTCAATCAATATCACTCAATCAATCCAAACAAGGCAAAACAATTGATCTAACTAACGTTACAAAGTGCTTGAGCTATACTACTAAATGGGGAAAACTACTACTGATATGGTGGTCTACTAAAAATTCTGATCCATTGAAGACTCCATGATGTCTGCTCCAGCTTCATCAATCCATTCGTCTTCACTTGGTTCCGAGTCGGTGTCGTCGATGATGATGTAGTTATCCGGACAAGTGCATTCATCGACTTCTGCTTTTGGCACTGGATTTCCCACGAATGCTCCAATCTTATTCTCCAGGTCGTCAATCTTCCCTACTAGTGCGTTGATTTCGTCCAAATAATCTTCGCGGGTAGCCTTGAGTTCTTCTTGGAGTTCCTTGATCTTCGTGAATGCCTTCTTCAGTTCTTCCTTGTCCGTGCATATCTGATTCTCCTGGCGTCGAATATGTTGGTTCTGCTCCTGGATGAAAGCTGCAATTGATCCATCCTTCTTGGTCTTGATCATCTCCCATTGCGCGTCTCGACGTCCACAAATATGATAAATTGTATCCTTAAGCTCCTAGTGATAGACTTCTCCAATGCGTCGCATGGCGATATGTGCGGCCATGCTCTTCCCTAAACTCCAAGTTGGTGCTTCGAAAACCAATCTCATGGGTTCCGTAATTGGCGCAAACGTTCTTCCTGGAATGATAACTTGAATCTTCCAGCTCTCCTCTTCAGGTAAGGTGGCGTTGTAGGTTCCGGTGACGCTTGGTATTCCTATGTTCAAGTACTTGGTGACTTCCTTCATATGTCTTCCAAACGGCGTGTCTTCATCTGGTTGCATGAACTTGCTCCTTGCATTCGCCATTCCTAAAAGAGTAGAAAGTGGAGAGGGGTCAGAAATGAGAAGAGAGAAGTTTTCTAGGGCTTAAGCTTAGTGGTCGTGTCCTACAGTCAGCGTGTGCTCTGATACCAACTTTGTAGCGACCAGACCTCAAATGGTCTGTGCTGCTGTGCACCAGTGTCATCCCTGGATCAGTAATGCTGACACGCACAGTACAAATGGAGGATTTATAACAGAGTAGCAATCACACACTTATTACATCGAATATCCCCGAAGAGATTAAGTATAAACATGGCTTAAGGCCATCTAATAACGATAACAGCGGAAGACTTGGAAGATAAGTGAGTCCATCAACTCCAGCGGCATCACTGAGTATAAGACCACGACCTAAGGCACCTTACTCGTCGTCTGAAAAGTCTGCAACATGAAACGTTGCAGCCCGAAACGGGTCAGCACATAGAATATGCTGGCAAAGTAACACATAGAGAGTAATGAACAATAATAATGCTACACTATATGCATATATGGCTGGTGGAAAGGCTCTATGGTTACAGTTTTGCGAAAAGCCAATTTTATCCTACTGCAAAGGAATAAATTTTATTTAACTATCATGGTGGTTGAAACATTGAGAAGGTACCCCCAACTCAATCCCAATTAAGTGTCATCATTAACCCAACAAAATTAATTATAAGTATCACAGTGATGAGATTCAAATGATAATCCAGATACTAGATACTCAAGTTGTCCATAACCGGGGACACGGCTAATCATGATCAGTTTGTACACTCTGCAAAGGTTTGTGCACTTTTCCCCACAAGACTCGATCGCCTCCGCTTGATTCTCGCACTCCATGATGTTTGAGAAACGGATGACCGAGACACAGTCTTTCAGAAACAATCACTCTACTCTGGATGGACCGGTACACCTACTTTCCCCTACATCTGCTAGTCCACCTCTTCAAGAGATCCTGTAACCTACTCAGCTATGCTAGAGCCCATAATAGCTTGTGGCTGCACACGGAAGTTTCTAGCATGAATAATCTTATGATCCCTTTGAGCCTGGGTGGCGGATCTTATACATACAGGCAACACTGGGTTCTCCAGGTGCCTCAATCCACCCAGATGTGAGTTTTAGTTGCCACCTTAAGTTGAACCATTATTAAACATCTCACATCTGTCATGGATATCTCTCAAACCCAATCCACGTCTACGAGCATAGCATGGCAATATAATAGCAATGTAGAAGTAACTCCCAAGGGTTTGATAAATAAAACAGGTAATAGGTACTACCTCAACTACTTCCCAATACCCACAGTTTAATTAGATCCTAATCATGCAAGTGTTTGAGGAAAACAAATCTAATGCAATAAAACTGGGAATGAACGGGGTATGATCAAAGTGTTACTTGCCTTGCTGATGATCCGCAAAACCTAGCGAGTCGAAGTAACAAGCGGCACACTCCGGGTACTCTATCACAAACAAACAAGCATACAATCAGTACTCAACTAATGCATAGGTAAAACTCGAATGAAAGATCCAACCAGAAAGTTCAACTTAAGAACTCCGGTTTGCAAAAAAGAATCAACTCAAAAGAAGCAACGAAAGTCAAACGGCGAAAGAAAGAAACTTCATTTGCTAATCTGAATCTAGGTCAAATTTTACTGTAGCAAAAACTTGTTTGAGTAGGTTAAACGGATAGAGAATTTCGAGACGAAACTCTAGGCGCTTGAATCGCCTGATTCCGATAAACGAGCGAGAAGTTAAACAGATTCGAAAATTCGATCAGAAATCGAATCTGAGAAAATAACGAGAAAATCCGACGAAATAGAAAAACGGACGAACGGTTAAATAACGGACGTTCGTTAACAGAGAAAAACCGACGAACGCGTTCATTAAAACGAACGGTTCGGTGAACGCTCGTGAAATAAGAAAACCGAAAAAAACCGATCTATGGTTTTTTTAAAACAAAAAGGGTTTTTTTTACAGAAAACCGGTCAATCGACGAAACGGGGCAGCGGCAATACCTCGTCGGGGCTCCGGCGAGGCTCCGGCGGGGCTCCGGGCTCGGGCGGCAGGGTGCGGGGCTCGGGGGGGCTCGAGGGGCGGCGGCTCCGGCTCCCAGCGGCGGCGGTCGAGGCAACCGGCGGCGGCGGCTCG